>NC_142106.1:11842500-12132500 GCF_056152115.1 Neolamprologus brichardi
AAACATAAACAACTATGGGATGCTGTTTGTCCTTGATTTGAACAGGGGGAACAAATTGTGGCAGGATCAGCCTGATATTATTTGTATCCCGCTGTAACTTTACTGTATAAAGAACTCACATCTCCAAAATGTCAGGAGTAGTTAGTCATTACAACAAGTGTTTGTGAACTAAAAATGAAGAATGTGGGATACTGTTTGTCCGTGATTTAAACAGCCCAGCACATGCTCCCGAAGAAGGGAAAAGCAATCCTGCAGGGAGACCTACCTCGGCACTTGTGCAGGTGAAACCAAAGGGAAGATATGCTTCACCATATTTTCTAGTTTTTGGCTTAGAATGAAGTTGGTTTGGAAACATATTCAGCGATGCTTTATCTCCTGCTTTGCGTTTGTGTGGGCGCCCCGTGCTAGCCGTGTCCAAGCTTTGTTTTTTGTTTTTTTTCCCTTCTTATACCACGCCCCCCCCTGCAATGGCTCTGCCTGGCTTTGTAGTCACCTAAAAGTCTGCGTTACGTAGCCTGTTAATAAAATGAACTCATAATGCACCTTCTCGCTCTGGGCTATTTGGACTCTTAACAAACACTATCCCCAATAGCACACTGTTCCCAGCCACCCACCAATCTGAGCCATGGTCTGAGTAACCCTCAAAACTCAGGCCACTCACAAACCAACTCTAGTCAGAACCGGTTCTTTGCACTACTTCCAAGCACTTTGCAACCTGTTCTATATTGTATGCCTTTATCTTGGTTTCTATACATTTCTCCTGTTTGTCATTTATTCCTGCTGTCTTACTGTTTAAATTTAATGTCTGCAGAATTTGTGTGGAGAACCCACAATCTTGTTGAACATATATAGTGACAATAAAGGGCTATTCTTTTTCTTCTTTTTAGTCACAGTCACAGCTGTAGGTTGCTGCCTCTGCGACTTGGACCCTGAAATGTTAGGGAATGAATAAATGCAAACAAATGGCTGATGATCTTGTCAAAACAAACTCATTATTTGCATGAACAACTTGTTATCTTTAAGAACAAACTAATTATCTTGTTAATTTCAAGTTCTAAAAATTATGGGGATGTAGCCAATAAAGTCTAATAACCAATAAAAATCCCAACATTCCCATTAGCTTCATGCTTTTTATGAAGGATTAGCATGCTACCCACATAGTAAACTTAATTAACAAACCTACTAACCCAAACATAAACCGAAGTTCCAGGCTGTAGAAATAGACCATAATGAAGATGACGAAAAGCAGCTTTACCTCTCATATTTGAATTGTTTTGTTTCTTGTTGATGATGATTTGCCCATAAGTGACCTCATCTGTTGTCACTGCTGAGTGGTCTTCAGCACTCTCTGCAGAATGAAACACACATGGAAGACATCACTGTAGGTCATACAGTTGATAGCAGAGCTGATTTTCTGTGACTAAAGATGCAAGTGAATTTACCAAATTCTGCTATCCTTGGTGTAGGACACCAGTAGATATATTATTGAACTTCTAGAAGTGTGTGTGTGATTGTGACCTAGTAAAGCCTTTAAGAATGTGAATGCTGAGAATCATCATGACCGGGACTGGGTGGTTCAATCTGTGGCTGGTGGTACCAGAAGAGAAGTGGGTAAGAGAAGTAAGAGTCTCACCTTCAGGTTTCCTGTGAACACATCGTCTCACCAGCAGAACTAGTAACACAAGACACACTGACCCAACAGACGACAACACAGAGAGAACAACAGGAGAGGGTGATGGACGAAGAGTGATGGAGGTGGAATTAGGAGGGGGTGTAGATGTAGGTGGAGGTGTGGTGGTGTGTTCCCCTAAAACAAAGCAAACGCAGTCATTAAGTTGTCGTCACATTGTGAATGTTGAAACCTGCAGAAACACAGACAGGTGAGTGTGTCACCTGTGACAGTGATCCAGCTGGATGGAGACTCTCCATGACCGCTGATGTCACACTTGTAGAGGCCTTCATCAGACCTGGAAACATGCTGGATGGTCATGTGACCTGTAGGCGGCTTCCTGATGAGGGAGCCATCTTTATAGAAAGCAGCTGGGAGGTTGGAGGGAGTGGTCCTTGTTTTACAGAGCAGAGTGACGTCATCTCCCTCCATCACAGGGAGGACAGGACTCTGCAGGATCACTGATCCACCTCAACACAGAGACAAACTACAGCATTTCATCCATTTACACACAGCTTCATCAACACTAACTCCACACACTCAGCTTACCAGTGACTGTCAGGTTAACCATGTTACTGATGGGACCCTCTCTGGACTCACACCAGTAAACTCCACTGTCCTGTTTTAAGATGTAGTTGATGTTACAGGAAGAATTAGCTAAAGTAGCTGGATCTCCCCACTCATCTCCACACTGAGTCCTCTGTTGTTTGCTTGTGTTTCTCCTCAGAGTCCATCCAGCAGAGCTGTCGTCCTCCTCACAGCTCAGAGACACAAAGTCTCCTTTAAAGAACTGAGAGCTGCTGGGACTCACAGTCAGACGAGCTGTGAGGGTTAAAAAGAAAAAAACGATGATCTGTTAGGCATTTGTGAAACATGAACCCAATCAGGTCATATCAGTGAGCTTTTATCAGGTTTAAACTGTGACAGAAGAAGGTTACTGACCTTGGTTTGTTGTGCAGCTCAGCAGTGAGATCAGAACTAAAGAGAAACGACACTCAGGTTGATTTGAGGTGAACATAAAGAACACAAACTCATCACTCTCTGATACTCTCTGGCATCCACATATGTGGACATCAAATTTTGGGTTATTTAGACCAAAATACTCAATTTTGCTCTACAAGGGCCTGATATCCACTTATGAGGACATTATACTGCTACTGTTCTATCAAAATTTTAAACAAATACCCTATATGTGGCTCTTATTTTTCTTAAAAACAAAAATACGGTAAAAATTAAATTAAATTAAAAATGCATGCTGTGGAAGAGTTCGGGTTAGGAGGTTAAGTTACGTTCGGACAACAAACGACTGAAAAAGTAAATTCCATAAACTCATGTGTCCACTGTGCAGCTGTGTTGATATAATGAGTGACTGATTTGATCTTTTCACTGCCTGCTGTGTTTCCTCAACTCCTGAGCAAAGATAAAGAGTCAGTTCAGACCTGCAGTTGGTCCTCGTGGGGTTTTGAACTTGAATTCAGCCTGATTTGTTTTTCATGTCTTCTCCTCCATCATCAGTTATCAGGAGAGCAGACAGTCAAAGTACAAGAATTCAAACAAACACAGAGATTCTACTTACAGAGCAGACACAGCACAGATGTTTCCTTCATCGTCCTTCTCACTCATTTGAGCTTTTGTTCATTTCTCTCACTGACACCAAGTAAAGCCCGCCCTCTTCCTCTGAGCACCAGCTTTCTATTGGTTTAAAGAGAGCTGGGGCTGTTTTTTTCTCTTTCTTTAAAGATATGAGTGGTAGAATAATAAGTCCCTTTTTGAAACACTTTGATGTTACGCAAAACTGCCACAAAAACAAAATGACTATAACATGAGTGCATCTATTGTGTTAGTGTATTGTGAATAATAAGCAAAATAAAAGTAACCACTATTTGAATACAGTCTACTACACACTCCTCCATTCAAAAAGATGATTAGAAAACCCAAATGTCCTCTGCTCTCAGTGATCTGTAGTTTGGTTGATGAACAAATCCGTGTCCATGTAGTTACGTCCCCCTCAGTGAGAGAGGCAGATATGAGCTGAAACACAGGAATCAAACCAGGGACGCTGCTGTTATGGAGCTGAACTGGAACCATTCAGACACTGAGGCCCTCTGAACACATTTTAATTACAGCTGTGCAGAGACACACTGATGACTGACTGGAACACTATGATTCACATTTTACATTAACACCATCCTCACACATGGTTTATATATGGCCACTAGAGGGAGATGTTGGACTTTAAACACTAACATGGATACAAGCAGATCAGCACAATCACTACAGCTGAGTTTTATATATGTTTAATGATTACAGAAGGCCTTTTATGTTTGCACAAGTATGTGATTAGCACAATTATGAAAGGAAACGTTGTCTGTTGGAACACGCGTTCAGGCCACCCCTGGTTTACACCTACACATTTTTATATTACTTTTACTAGTATTTTTCTAAACATATATTATTATCAACAGCTGGAGCTAAAAATACACTCAACTGCATCATCACTATTTACCTTAAACTGTTTGAAAGGAAATCAATACAATGTCTTTATGAATCTTGATGAGAATGATGACCTTCATGAAGAACATCTCTTCCTTTTAGCCAGACCTTCCCAAAGTGTGTTAATGTTAATGGCCAGAAGGAGTGTTCGCCCAGGGTGCCAAACAGGCTAGGACCGCCACTGGGCTCGCCCCCTAACTAACATAAACAGATGCTAGAATGTTTTCCTGTTTTTTTTTCCAATGTGTGCCTTATTTCTTCTATCCTCCTACCTTTGGCACAGAAATCAATCTCAATGCCGTCTTTGTAAAACCAAAAACTAAACCAATAAATTAAGAACGCAGGCAAAACAGAAATATCTTATATATATTTATTTGGCTGTTAGGTGCAGCAGGGTATGTACTGGTTAAGGTAACCTGGCTCCTTCACTTAGATCCAGTCAAACTCTGAGGTCATGTTGTGAGCTGCTAACTTCCGGGTTAGGTTGCAGGTTATCACACTGTACATCTTTCCTTTTAAAGTTAACAGAAACATTTTTAATTGTCTAATTATATGATTTCTAGATGTAATATTTAAAATAATATAGGTCTGGTCTCTGGTCAGATGGGCGCCAACGAAATGCTGAACGCATAACCTGGCCTGTTTACACTCCAAATACCCTCTCAACTCTGTTTTTTAAATGAAAACTTGAAGGCTTGTATACCTTTTAGAGTTTCTGTTTATTATGTGGGTAAAAACAGAATATGACATGGTGATTGGACACATGCACAACAATTCAAGGTGAAATAAAACTGGCATCACCAGTTTCACGAAGTCAGAAAGCCTCTGATTAAAATAATACTACTAATAATTACAGCCACAGAAAATGTAAAGAAAGAAAAACAGCCCACATCCATTAAGAACTAACATATGTGAAACTTTCTCAGTGAACAAATTAGCATAAAAAATTATATAGAAATAAAGCAGAAATATATGAAAAGCTTTTGGAATATTTAAAATGAAGTAAAAATTGGACAGTAACAGACTGAAGAGTCTCCTTCATGGAAGGTAAAGTTCAATGAAGCCTGTGCTTCCCACTGCATGAATCGTCCCAGTTCAAAGGAAGGAAATGTCAGACTCTGCAGCTACAATGAAATGTGTTGGTTTCATTTTAATGTAATTACACTTAAAAATTTGTCAAAAAAGTAACATTTGATCAATGGATTCTTAATGCTTTCAGACAGATATTAACTGTCTATAATGCCATGAACTTTTTCCTTTCTTCAGATGTAAAATCTAAATCCAAACTAAAATCTGGACGTGTCTGACAGGTACCTGATAGATGTTTAGTGTTATTGATTTCTGTCTTTCAACATGTTCAGTGACAAGACTGAAAATAAAAGCACAAGAATCACAGTTAAGCTGACATTTCAAACAGGCTGAAATTCAACGGGAGGCTAGTATGAATCCTGCCTCTGCTGTTGTTCATGTTTTCTGTAGATCAAGAAACCAACAGCAGCAGCAACAAGAAGCACAGCAGAAACTGACAGACCGACTATCAGCCCAACAGATCCATCCTCCTTCCCTCCATCCTCTGTGTTTCCTCCTGTGTGACCTGCAGGTGAGAAACAGGTGTGAGGTGTCAGCTGTCAGGTAGGTGATGAGTGAAGAACAGAACAGAATCCATTTCCTCTTCAAACTGCTGTCAGACATTATCTACTGCACTCTGATCACATCACTCAGACCAGCTGCTTTCTACAAAGTCTCATCAACAACATCTTTAGAAACAAACATCAACAACCAGGAAGCAGCTTCACCTCTGATCACACACACACTCAACTCTACTCACTCACCTGGAGGATCAACTCTCAGTGTGATGATGCTGATGGGCTCATTATCTAAAACACCTCTCTTCCTGCGCTTTGCTTCTCTTTGGACCACACGACACTCGTATGTTCCAGTGTCATTAATCGTCACATTCTTCAGAATCAAAGACACGTTTCCATCCTTCATCTGTCTGTCCTGCAGATCCACCCGGTTCTTAAAAGATGGATGCTGTTCGTCTGGATTGAGCCTCTTATCCCGAAACAGAAGCACATATTCTTCCCCCAGGTCAGCTCTGCTCCACTCCACAATAATAATGACGTTGTTGTTTGGAGCTCGACATGGCAGAGTGACGTTCTTCTGTCCAGATTTAGCTGGGATGATTTTCTGATCTGAAAGAGGAGAAAAGAAGTAAAAAGTTTAAAAAAAAACCCCACACATAGCTGAGAGGGTAAAGGTCAAAGTACAACTGTTCACTTCTACAGTTAATGAGGGTGACGGACACTTGTGTCAAACCTCATTTTTCACATTTTTTTGACACTGCTTTTAAAGTATGTTCTAAAGGAAGGTTGTTTCACTTTGTTATCTGCAATAAATAAGGAGCTAATTCTGAACATTAACTGTTGTAATAAATGTTTGGTACACTGGGGTTCTCAAAAATGATTTAAACAGAAGATCACAAAGACTTCCACATGACAACAACATGTCCTGATAATAAGTGAACATAATGTGTGAGAGAAAGCAGCCTCTCATTATAAGACACTGTGAGTCTCTGCTGCCTTTATGTAGCTACAGCTGTTTGTATACACTGAACTAAAAGCTTTGTAGCTGCATACTGACTCCTGAAACTACAACACATCACACTGACACACACAAAGTGTCATTTATGTGTCCATCTGATAAAGGTTTCTGTTGGGACAGCAGGGGGAGACAGGTTTTGACTCAGATGCCCTCCAGTGTAGTCCACCAAAATCCTGACTGTGCATTAGTGGAAGTGGATGACACAGGAATCTGTGACTGCAGAGACATTTTCATTGTTCTTCACACTCGTTTTCACTTCAGCTCTTTTTATGGTAGATCTGCTCTCTTCTCTCCGGCTGGCTGACGAACCAACAACAACACGAGCAGGAACGAACCACAGACCGGTTGTATCACATACTGACAGCAGAGCTCTCTGCATGCAGACAGTCCCTGAACAGTGGCTGCACCACCTCTGCTGGACTCTAAACTCCTCTTTACACATATTCTTCTCACAGAGAGAGTGGGTGGAGTCTGTGTTAACATCACACAAACTCCACCCAGCCTCATGCTGCAGTAGGTAGAGGTACAGGTCACAGCTGTAGCTGTAGCTACTACCTAGAGTGGCACCTACAGATGCCAGTATTATTTGCTGCAGCAGTTGCCTCTATTTGGAGGTGATGCCACGATCTGCTGAGCAGAAAGTCGTGCTCTGTTTTTAAGTGTTTTTCAGGAAACTGCTGTAAGGTTGGGTTTTTTTTTATTTCTCTTTTTGTCCAGCAAAATCAGAATGTCAACACTGCAGTTAACTTTAAAAATGCCTCGTGCCCCTCGCAACTTAAGAAGCACCCAGGCAAGTCAGTGCAATCATTTATTAATCTACTGATCTGTGTCTGTGATCGTGAACATGTTTCATGAAAATTGACATAAATATACACACAGCAGGAAATATTTCTGCTTTACCTGCATTGTTTTGTTTTTTTCTGGACAGATAAGTATGCGTTTATTCTGTTTTAACTGGAAAGCTTTTGCATCCTTTGAAGTATTTAGTAAAGGAGTGTGCTGGATATCTTCCATTTTTTAGGAAGGTACAGCCTCTCCATTCAAAACTATTCTACATCCATGCATGTACATGTTCCTGTGTGCCATGTTTAATTATTTAAGAAAGAACAAAACCTGATCATCTAAACAAGTTTGTTCTTTTAAGTTTCAGTTTGTCTTCAGTTCTCTTGCAATAAATAAGTTTTAGTTGAGACTAAATCACTAAATAAATAATAGCACACAGATTACATGAAATATAACTGTTCCACCATCACTTTCTCCAACCAGAGACATTGTCATATTGACAGGTGATAACATTTTATAAAGAATATAACGATCAAAAGCGTTATTATTACTCTTATTATTATTATTTACCCGTGAGAACAAGATATACAGTTTTTGTTGCTACTGTCTGACTCTTAAGGATATTATTAAGGTAAACACATTAATTCATATTCCTTCAGCAGATAATCAGCGTCATACAAAGTGCTTACGCCAAAGAAAGTCATCAGAGAAAATAGAGATTTTTGTTCAGAAAGTTACCATGGCGATTAAAAGAGCCACCTTCATGAAACTAAAAACTGACTCGAGTTAACTTGCCAACTTCTTAATCTTGCTTCATAGTCACATCCTTCTCTACAAAACATACCACACTATGTGAGTGTGCCACAGATAGTTTCTGAGTGCTGACTTGAGCTTGTGCTATCCTTTTTTTTGGTACCGCAGTTGATTCTCACCTACAGGCCAGTGGACACTCTTTCAATGATGAGGATGTTCACATCCTGGACAGGGAGGAACGCTGGTTTGACTGCGGCGCGGAGTCAAGGAGGCCATTTACGTGAAAAGGGAAAGACCATCTCTGAATCAAGGAGGGGGCCTAAGGGTACATCTGTCACCATCTTACAGCCATTCCCCAACTCCCTGTGAATGGTACTCATGGCCATTGTTCATTGGTCTGATCACTGGCTATGACAATTGCATATTAATGTTTAAGAAAGTGACCTCCCAGCCCGTTGTTCATTAGTGGGCTGGTTTATAAGGTTGGAGAAACCTGCAGTCAGCTGAGACTGAAGAACTTGGATGAGTAACGAAACGTTTCTCCCAATGAAAACTTTTTGGGATTGTAATTTCACTGTGGAACTTTTCTACCATTGATAGTTAGGGATGAATAACTAGCAGAATAACCGACTCTGCCACAGGGCGACAAACTAGCATGGGGGCGTTCATGGAGTCCATGGGTGGGGCCTCAGCTCAGGAGCAAAACAAATTCTGTTTTCCTTTCTTTACCGACAACTGCTAATTAACAGTGGTTAGCTCAGGGGCTGCTGCCGCCCCAGATTTAAGATTAAGATTACAAATTTTAAACTTTCACTAATGTTTACAAGCACTGCTGCCATCTTGGATTGTGAACTTCTTTCACTTTCTAAAGTTGAACGTAATCGTGAAATTGCCCACAGAAAAATTAAACACGATTGCAAACCAACATTCCTTCTGTTTATCTCTGTGGGGGGTTTCTTTAGTTTCCAAAAGTTAAATCTCACCTGCTGAGACAAACACGAAGACGCCGACCAGCAGCGAAATGGAGCAAAGCGGAGCATATGTTGGAGCCATTTCCGTATTTAGCTTCCAAGCTAATACGGAAAGGTGGGTTCTCCAGGTGATGAAGTCATGTGACTTACCTTCTTTTAAGTCACATGATTCACGTACGACCCAATAAAAAGTACAAGCGCTAAGACCCAAGTGACACAGTGGTCCGCTAACAACCAGCTAACCACGGATCATGAGGCAAAAATCCCCACAGGTTATGAGGAGCTCCTGCAGGTTGGTGGCAGTAACGGGGGAGTCACACTGGCTGTTCAGCGACCCCCCTGGCAATCACCTGTTGCTAGGGAAAAAATCCCTAGTAACAATTTTCCGACAGGATGGCAAATTTCTCCCTAATTATTTTGGTTGCTAGCATACTGCTGCAGCTGTATTTGAACGGAAGTGATGGATTTGTGGACAAACACCACGCAGTTACACCCCGATCTGTAACAAACGTTAAAAATGACAGGAGGAGAAAACAGTGTTTCCTTTAAAAAGTAAAAGTTGGACTTATTTAAACACATTACAATGTGTAGCGCTGAGGCACAACATTTACTTTGAAGACAAACCATGTTAATCATTTGGTTTGTGGGTCACTTTTGTAGAATTTCATTAAATCCATTAATAAACGAAAAATTACTACTGACAAATTTACCCCAAGAGGATTTCTGAAGTAGTTCTTATCACAGCGATTTAGCTTAAAGTGGTTATTTAGTTATTAACTTGATGCTGACAAACTTCAGTCAGACAGGTTTGATTGAAAGTCAGAGACACTTGTATATTTCTGTTTGGGAAGTTCAGATGGATGTAAGCATTACTTTGGACATGTTACTGTAATAACAGTATATTACAGTAAAAAAGTAATGTAATGGGTTTAAACTTTGCTTTTTGTTGTACTGTTTTATTTTGTTTTCTAAGTAGGATTGGGATTTGTGTTAGTGTGTGGGACTGTAGCCTCATGTTTATTTTAACTGGTAATTATATGAAAATGCGTTTCAGGTCACATGACAGAGTAACACCTATCTTAAAAATTGTATAATAAATTAGTTTCTCCAGTGAGTAATTAAGCAACATTACTGCATTACTATCCCCACTAATGGATACTCTGAAAAGAATAAGCAGAAGAGAATGGACTGATGGACGGATGGACTGATGGATGGATGCCCTCTTATTGGGCATTTGAAACAGAGCAGTATGTTTCTACCTGTCTCCACATATGAACATGTACTTAGATATAGTAGCACTAACATCTCCAGATCTATAAGTTTGCCTGCTGCTTTAAAAAGTAAACTGGAGCTTTCCAGCTGACCCGCCTTAGCAGCTATAAATTTCCTGGTAATTAAAAATTACTAAGAAACTTTGGAACACTGCACTATAATTAACAAATGTGATGGCATCAGCCACACATGGGTAAAATCATGTATTCTCTTCATTAGTGTGGTTTACAGTTATTTCAGTAATATAATTCAGTAATGTCTGTACTTAAATCTAACAGTGATATTATGAAGCACAGCTATAATAGCATTGTGTGATTTTCCTAAAAATGTTTCCGTTATATTAATATGTTTCTCTTTCTTTGAGTTACCTTGTTTGGGGAGGTGGCTGTTTCCTGTCTGAGCAAAAGGCGTGGCCAAGGGCTGAGGACTTTGAAAACACAATGCCTGCTCAGCAGGACCAATCAAGTGCTTGTCATAAACTGTTTTTATTTTTCTTCTTTTTTAGGTTTAGTTGTGTTTTTTGTGCTTGTTTTGTATTGGAGTTTGTTTTTGTTTTGTTTTGTTTATTGTGTGTAAATGGTTTGGGCAAACCGCTACAAAGATTACCCTCCTGTCTCTTTGTATTTAGGTCAGTGTTTGAGTGAAGTTGCATCTACTTTGCTTAGTTACATTTCTGGAAATTACTTTTCAAGTAGAGTTATATTTAGTTTACCTCTTTCGGCCCACTACTTTGTCTTTCTGAGTGCTTTTTTGTTTGTTTGTTTGTTTGGTTGTTGTCGTTGTTGTTGTTTTTTTTTGGGGGGGAGTAAAATAAAAAAGAAATTTGAAGACATTTTTCCTGTGTCCTCTATGCCTCTATGTCACGTTTGATTTTCTCAGTGCACAATGATCAATGTGATTGAAAAGAGACTAAATAGTTTGTGACACATAGAAATTGATTACACAGCTGGAGAAAATTGGGTGGTGGAAGACTTACATACAAGACAGTCTAAGTTATTTATGTATGTATTTAATTATTTACTTTTGTTGATATGATGATGAAAATAGCAGTTGTAATCATTTATACACTTTTTTTTGTATAAGACATGCAGAGGGAAAGGGTGAGATGGAGGCAGATGTGATGACCCCTAAAGGGAATAGCTGTAAGCTCACTTTTACAGTAATGCAAATACAATTTAAATGATGTTTTTTGGTGCTAATGTCACTAAATATAAATTAAATTATTTTTTAGTTTCTCTTTGCCATGAAACAACACTCTTGGAGACCACCTCCAGGTGACAAACCTACTGAACAGCTAGGACACCCCATTAGTTGCTCAGTGTGGGGAAAAGAATCAGATTTCCCAATAATTTCATGGTGGGGTTTGGTTTGGTGTCTGGCTACAGAGCAAAGGTGCAGCAGCCGGTTCTGGTTGGTTGTCACAGATGGCAAGCAATCCAAGCACACCTTCGCTACTTTAGTAGCTGCCAGGGCTAGAGCTGATGCAACCTTTAACTATTTGTCAAATGTACAGACTCAATATCTGGTTTAACCCTTAGATGCACACGTGGGGTCAAAAATGACCTCTTACTGCTCTAGCCACAATATTCTGAATTAGTCAGCCAGGGTTTGCACCTGGGTCTAGTACTGTCTCCCCAATAGATACATGGACGATGTTCATGTCTGATAATATAATAGAAGAGGTGCTGACATGCACAAACATGGAGGCACGAAGAGTAGCCACAGACAGGGGAAAAGAGTGGAAAAATGTAATCAAACATAAGCTCCTGGCCTTCATTTGATTGGCCATTCTTGCAGGAAGTGAGAAGAACTGGGATGTACCAGTTGGTGTGTTTTTGGGAGTCCTCTGCATAACCCATTGTTCAAGGCCACTATGTCAATTCAAAGATTTAAAGATATTTGCCGTTTCTTGCACTTTGATGACAAGAGGACCAGAGCCTACCGACTGAAAACAAACCACATGGCAGCTTTCAGCTACATATGGGGCCTGTTCCTGGTCAACTGCAGGCAGAAATTCATCCTCAGTGATTGTGTTACAGTGGATGAACAACTTGTACCTTTCAGAGGGAAGACCCAGCTTCTGCAGTATATGCAGAGCAAGCATACAAAAGTGATACAAGTGATACAAAAACTGCAAAATTAACGAAAAAATAAATAAAAATGTAAAGGGCCTCATGTCACAAACATGTTTTATGAGGAATACCTCAAATATGAAAATATTACAATTCTTTGTTTTAAAGATTTTGAAGAATAACAACAGAGTTTATAGCAAAATGCATTGTTCCTATTTGGGGTCATTTTTGACCCCACTCGTGGAAGAGTGTAGGTACTGGTAGGTTGTGCATCCAAGGGTTAAAAACACAGGGACTTACATGTAGGGTAAAAATTTCCAGTTTATCAAATCCCATCAAACAGTCCTTACCTTTAAATCTAAGCTCTCTTCTTCCTCTCCCGTCCTGTCTTTCTTATCTTTCTCCATCTCTGACTGAAGCTCTGTCTTTTCTCTCCCTGTGAAATACAGCAGCTCGACCTTTAGCTACAAGACACTGTGAGACAAACTGCACACAAACAGTTTGTGTGTGTGCTGATGTTTGTTGAGGTGATTTAAACAATGCATGTGAAACGACCTGACAAAACATTACTCCCTTTATGCTCCTCTTTTGTAGTGTTAGATAGATGTGGCTCGATGTAGCAACTACAAATGAAGGACGTCTGCACCCAAGTAAAACAAAAATCCACCAACCTACTTTAATCCCTGATATGGTACATGACTTTGCCTCTTTTACCTCTTTTTATGCGACATTCCCGAGTGATTAATACATGAATAGGATTGCCTTTCATGTGTTACTGTTTAGGCTCAAATAGGTTTGATTTTTGTAATAATGAGTCTCTTCTGAAAATATTAGGAGTACGGATATTTGTTTCAAAATGTAGGGAGTAGAAGTAAAAAGTTGTTGAAAAATGAATGCTCAAGTAAAGTACAGATACCTGAAAAGTACAAGAACAAAATATTTGTACTTTCGACTTCCTACCTCTGAAAGTAATTGAGTAAAAGCTTAACCACTAAATGCTTTACGTGTTTTCGACATGACATTCATCTGTAACCAGTAAAGTGAAGATTTAATCCTGGTTCAGCTGGACTTACAGATTCATTAACGATCTGTTAATCCATCTGAAGCTCAGACTTCAGTCGACCTGCCAGATGACCTCTCAAATGTAATTTTAAACACTTACTGTTGTTGTGAGAAATCCCTGAAACCCTCAAACACTCTTCTGATCATCAGTATGGAAATGGAAATATTATCCACTGAGAGCAAATAGACGGAATAAAGAAAAAAGTGACCAAACAAGGATAGTGGTTTGGTCACTGGCTGCACTAAAAAGCCATAAACAACAATCAAACCCGTACTTTGTCAGCTGTTTTCTATGACACACCTTAGACCAGTTTGACTTCATAGCATCACCTTAGCAACCACATTCCAACATCAACATAGAAAAGACTTCTGTCCAAAAGCAGAGCAGCAGAAAGTAACAACTGTTGTATACATTCATCTGTGCATTACGAAGCAGATGATGTTTTTTGTACTACAAATACTAATCAGTCTTGAAATACACAGCAGTGGGGGTTCAAATGTGTTGCCTTATTTTTTCAGTATTTTAATTAATCATAAGCACAAGTCCATTATAAATCCACATAGAAGGGTTTCTGTTAAAAGCTGAAATTAAACTTTTTTTAATAACTGCAATTCCAAGAATGATGGATTTCAACTTTTAAAGACTCATATGACCATGTGTGATAGCTGGATGCTCAAAACTAGTTTTAATACACGAAAGCGCCCATTTGTACCTTAATTTCATTAACACTTGGATCTCTGTTTCCAAGTATTCTGAATACTGACATTTCCTCTAAAAAGATCTGAAGCAATCGATGAAAACAGTTTTGTGGTTGTGGTGAAGTGAGTCACATGAAGAGTGTGACATTTCATTAAGGTCACATCATGACAGTGATTATCAGCTTTCTTTATTAACTCTTTCAGTTTAATCCCCAGAGCTCAATAACCTTTTAATGTGCGTCATAGTCACATCCCTGTCTACAAATGCATACTGCAGGTTGCCTTTCATGTGTTACTGTTTATGCTTAAATAGATTTGATGTTTAAAGGGTTGCAGTGATGTGAAATAATGAGCCTGTTCTGAAAATGTAAGAACTAGAACGTAAAGATATTTGTTTAAAAATGTAGGAAGTAAAAGTGGAAAGTTGTCAGAAAAAAACTACACAAGCAAAGTACAGATATCTGAAAATTCTACTTGCACACAGTGACAAAGTATTTGTACTTCATTACTTCCCACCTCTGTGAGTACCCGAGTAAAAGCTTAAACCAGCCAACAGCAAATCAAATGCTTCACACTCACATTAACTCCACAAAACATTCATCTGTAACCAGTAAAGTGAAGCTTTAATCCTGGTTCAGATGGATTAACATGAACAGTCTGTTAATCCAGTGAAGCTCACAGACTTCATCAACCTGTCAGATTATCTAAAAGACTGAAAGACGTCATTTTAAACACTTACTGTTGTTCTGAAGGATCTCTGAAACCCTCAAATATTCTTCTGATCATCAGGATTGAAAACCTTTCCACCGAGAGAAAACATGAAAAATGAGAAAGAAAAAGAAAAAAATCTTTGAGGATAGTGACCTTGGTTTGGTCTCTGGCTGCACTAAACAGCCCCAGTGAACAATCTAACCCGTATTTTCCCGTCAGCTGTTTTATACGACACGCCTTAGACCTGTTTGACTTCATAGCATCACTGTTGCAACCACATTCCCTGACTTCTCAAGTGACAGGATCTGATTCTCTGTATTTGTCAAATACCATAAATATACTTAAAATAGCCAAAATGTATACACAGCTGAGGGGTTTATATCTCTTTAAGTCTCCTGATTCTTTTGACATGTTGATTCCTCATAACGAAACGTCCAAGATAAAGCCACATGAACGTTTCAGGGCTGAAAATGGAATTTGAGCTGAAACCAAATCAACTCCAAGTGCACGAGGGGATATATCATGTTTAAAGAAATTTTATTAATTTAATATCTATGACAAAGACAAACAGAAACACACACTGTTTGATGTTTTTTCTGATAATTCATTGGTGAAAACTTGAAAAACTGCATTTTGGGAAAATTGTGAAGACTCATATCACCATGTGAGGTAGCTGGCTGCTCAAAACTAGTTATAATACATAAACAGTCTCATTTTGACCTTAATTCACTAACATTTCGGTCTCTGTTTCCAAGTATTCTCAGCACTGACATTTCCTCTAAAAGGATCTGAAGGAATCTCTAAAAACAGTTTTGTGTTTGTGGTGAAGTGAGTTACATAAAGAGTGTCACGTTTCATAAAGGCCTGCTTTTGTTATATTGTGGTCAGATGGGTTCACCAGTCAGTGTTTGTTGTTGGTACAGCTGAAATCTGGGTGTGTCGTTTCATATCATCTCAAATGTCCGGCTGTAAAAGTAAATTCATCAAGGACTAAATGGTTGAGTGAAAATTAATCAACAGCTTCTCTGATTATAGTTTTATTATTTTCCTCTTTATTCTTCTTTCACTGAAACATGTCAGCATGATCAGTAAAAGGCAGCAAAACAAATGTGGTAAAACTCAGCAGGAGAGAAGAGAGGAGGAACAAAGTGTGACCAGCAGGGACCAGGTCTGTTTCTCTGAGCTGGCATTGACTGAAAAACAGTTTATAGTCAAACAGTAAAAACTTTGAATAAAATATTGAAATATATATAATATATATATATAATATTTTTTATATATATATATATATATAAAATATTGAAAATCGAATCTAAGGAGCTTGGAACGAAAATCGGACTTCTTTAAGTTTCTTGAAGACGTTTCACCTCTCATCATTTCATATGAGCTGTTCGCACTAAAGTAAAAACCATCACTTATGCAGATACCCTTTCGGCGCCAGCTGCAAGGCTGGAGCTGAACGCCCTCGAGCACATTTAACCATTATGTAGTTACAATGGCTCTTTTCCCTTCCTGGTAAAGCACCTTTTCAGTAAAGCTAGTTAGATGCTGCATCCTGCTGGAAGCACTGGGAGACTGCACTTGCACTTGTTCCTGTGCACTTGCCTCACAAGTATAAACGCTATAAATGATACAGCTGAATCAAAGGTATCGAGCCCATTTTGAAAATGTCAGTACAAAGACAGGAAGTGGTCAAATGCTTTTCCACAGCTGTCACAAATTCCTGAGTTTGAGGTTTATCAGATGCCAAAACCCTTCAGCTCTGTAATAATAAAACTGCGGTGGGTTTTTTGGATGTAGCTGCTGCTGGTTGGTTTCAAGGTGAGAAAATAATCTCTGTCATCAAACAGACACCTTTACTGTACTGAAGCTGTTATAACCACTGCATGATCCTGCTATTTTTAGTCCGCAGCTGCTGACTGATGTTCGCTGTGCACTAAAGACAGGTGGGTGTCAGTTAGCCACAACAAAACAGCAACAAATCAGATTTTCCACAGGACATATTCTAGAAACCCAGAGACCCACATGAGAAACACAACTGACACTGACATTTTATTGATGCTACAGAAATATGGCAAAAATACACACACACAGATATATATATATATATATATATATATATATATATATATATATATATATATATACACATATAAAAAGTTTATATTGTTGATTTTGCACTAAAAGGCAATTTTTTAACTCTATTAACTAGAAAAAAGACATAAAAATCTCTGTGACGTGTGGATGTCCTCTGGTCTGAGGTGCTGGGGGGACCAGTTAGAGACCAGCAGCTGGATGTCAGTGGTTGGACTGGTGGACTACTTCACTGAAGAGTAGATGACGTCTGGCTCTGGTTTAAAGTCTGAACACAAACACACACAGTTCAAAAAACAATATTTCCGGCAAATGTTCTTAATACGAGTGTAGTTTAGAACAGTGAAATAGAAATAGTTCCTCTTTTGCATGAAAGAAAACATTTTCCTTTCCAAGCAAGACGACAATTTGATGTACTGGCTTTAGTCAGGATGTGGTTAGCTTGGCTCTGTCAAAAGCTGGAGATTAAGATCAGCTGTACATCCGGTCGTCTGCTGTCTGATTGTCCATAACTGACACTTCCTGTTCTCACTGCTGAATAGACTGCAGGTGGATCACTTTCTCCACAATAAAACACAGAGAAATTACTGCAGTTATAACAACAACACTACACATTACAGTTTATGCAGCTGCATGAGATTAATGAAAACCTTTTAAATAACAGCAGGTTTTCAGAGTTTCTTTTGTTTTCTCCACTATTGCAAAACAGGATTTGACGTCAGAGTTGGAAGATGGTTCTAAGAAAAAGTAGGTGGATATCTTTTGATCATCCTTTGATTCAGACAGGCACATTTTACCAGAAACCAAACCTGCAACCCGAAAAGGTCCTCACAACACGAACAGTACCATGTGCATGACATACTGCAGTGAGAGTTTTCATCAGTGTCAATTCAATTCAATTCAATTTTATTTATATAGCGCCAAATCACAACAAAAGTCGCCTCAAGGCGCTTCATAGATACAGAGAAAAGCCCAACAATCATATGACCCCTATGAGCAGCACTTTGGCGACAGTGGGAAGGAAAAACTCCCTTTTAACAGGAAGAAACCTCCGGCAGAACCAGGCTCAGGGAGGGGCGGGGCCATCTGCTGTGATTGGTTGGGGTGAGAGAAGGAAGACAGGATAAAAGACATGACAGACAACAGTTAATGGGAATAACAGGAAGCAGCTGCTGTGGTTTTAAAAACAGAATTTTAAAGAGGTCAACGTTGTTAGCAGGATTGGAAAGAACAATTTATGATCAGACTGAACAGAGCACACACACATCTGAGCCCAACCTGATTTATTGCTTAATTGTGTCACTGAAAGATGGTCTGTGGGGTCCATATAAGGTGTACCAGTGGCTAATCTGCAACACCAGGCCAAAGGTGGTTGAAAGAAAATGATGCTAAACTGTATTTGAACCAAACAACACTGAGATATACAGTAACATTCATCCAGGTCCTTATGACTCTGCAACATTAGCTGTGAGAAGTAACTGGATTAAATGCCTGACTGGAACGGAACAACTCCTCTAGCAGGATTTTCCTAGCAGGTCCTGAAAAATAACCAAAACAACAATTTACCTTTGTTTTGCTGCTGGCGATGTGATATTTGGACGTATGTGATTTCAGTGTTGATGTCATTTCCCATGTTTGCCTCGTGTTCAGCTGCAGTGAATTTAAAATGAAAAAAAAAAAAAGACTAAAACTCTGAATGAACATTTAATCTGAGAAAGCTGTTTAAAAGAAAGAGAAAAAAACTAACAAAAACACTAAAATTAGAAGTCTGAGTCTCACCTTCAGGTTTCCTGTGAACACATCGTCTCACCAGCAGAACCAGTAACACCAGTAGAACCGCAACACAGGCTGATCCAATACATGACAACACAGAGAGAACAGGAGGAGAGAGTGATGGAGGAAGAGTGATGGAGGTGGAACCAGGAGGAGAGCTGGATGTAGGTGGAGGTGTGGTGGTGTGTTCCCCTAAAATAAAGCAAACACAGTCATTAAGTTGTCGTCACATTGTGAATGTTGAAAGCTGCAGAAACACAGACAGGTGAGTGTGTCACCTGTGACAGTGATCCAGCTGGATGGAGACTCTCCATGACCGCTGATGTCACACTTGTAGAGGCCTTCATCAGACCTGGAAACCTGCTGGATGGTCATGTGACCTGTAGGCTGCTTCCTGATGAGGGAGCCATCTTTATAGAAAGCAGCTGGGAGGTTGGAGGGAGTGGTCTTTGTTTTACAGAGCAGAGTGACGTCATCTCCCTCCATCACAGGGAGGACAGGACTCTGCAGGATCACTGATCCACCTCAACACAGAGACAAACTACAGCATTTCATCCATTTACACACAGCTTCATCAACACTAACTCCACACACTCAGCTTACCAGTGACTGTCAGCTTAACCATGTTACTGATGGGACCCTCTCTGGACTCACACCAGTAAACTCCACTGTCTGACAGGATGATGTAGCTGATGTTACAAGAAGAATTAGCTGGTTTTCCCCACCCATCTCCACACTGAGTGGTGTTTCCTATATTTGTGTTTCTCCTCAGAGTCCATCCAGCAGAGCTGTCGTCCTCCTCACAGCTCAGAGACACAAAGTCTCCTTTAAAGATCTGAGAGCTGCTGGGACTCACAGTCAGACGAGCTGTGAGGGTTAAAATGAAAAACTGATGATCTGTTAGACTTTACATTGTGAACTATGAACCCAATCAGGTCATATCAGTGAACATTTCTCAGGTTTAAACTGTGACAGAAGAAGGTTACTGACCTTGGTTTGTTGTGCAGCTCAGCAGTGAGATCAGAACTAAAGAGAAATGACACTCAGGTTGATTTGAGGTGAACATAAAGAACAACTCCACACAAACAGCACTAACAACTGGACCGCTATGATGCCTCTAATACTAAAATCATTTCAACAGCAGTTGCTGAACAGCAACTATTGAAAGATCTCACGAACATTCTGTTTCCCGTACCTCTAGTTTGGCATTTTTAAAAAGCAGCTCTGAAAATGAGCAACATTGTTTTTACAGCAATAATTAATATAATTATTTTTATTTGCACTGACTATACTGTGGGTATTTACAAAATATTCAGTGTAATTAAATAACACAGTGAAGTCATGTGTCCACTGTGCAGCTGTGTTGATATAATGAGTGAATGATTTGAGCTTTTCACTGCCTGCTGTGTTTCCTCGACTCCTGAGCAAAGATAAAGAGTCAGTTCAGACCTGCAGTTGGTCCTCGTGGTGTTTTGAACTTGAATTCAGCCTGATTTGTTTTTCATGTCTTCTCCTCCATCATCAGTTATCAGGAGAGCAGACAGTCAAAGTACAAGAATTCAAACAAACACAGAGATTCTACTTACAGAGCAGACACAGCACAGATGTTTCCTTCATCGTCCTTCTCACTCATTTGAGCTTTTTTTCATTTCTCTCACTGACACCAAGTAAAGCCCGCCCTCTTCCTCTGAGCACCAGCTTTCTATTGGCTCAAACACAGAGGTGGGGGACTCACTTATTTTCCTCTTCATTTAAAGATGCAAGTGTTAATCTATTCAAAACACCCTGTAGGACTTTTTATATAACATAAACCTTACAAAAAAAAATCTTAAAGCTGCTACAAAACAAGTAGTAAAACATGCATACAAAATAAAATGTAAGGATTTATTTATTTTTTAACAGAATCTGGGTTTAACCAACACACTGATGACTGACTGGAACACTATGATTCACATTTTACATTAACACCATCCTCACACATGTTCATATAAGGCCACTAGAGGGAGATGTTGGACTTTAAACACTAACATGGATACAAGCAGATCATCAGTGAGCTTTCATAGTTTGTTAAAGAATGAACAAAATCAGCATGTGCAGTTCTAATGAAATGTTCACATTTATATTTACTGTAGATAAAGATGACCTTAATCCTGTGTTTAGGCTGGAGATGAATGAGACTGTGGAAAGTGTTAAAGAGGGTGTGCTTCTTGATCAGCCTGTAAACACTAAAGAAGAGCTCATTCATTTCCAGAGTACAGTGAACATATTCAGTAAGTACATCGGCTCTGATGTTCAATCTTCCCTCTATCCAGGACCTGTACACGTCCAGGGTTAGGAAACATCTCTGCTGAGCCCTCACAACTGTTCAAACTGCTGACTCCAGGATGGTGACACGGAGCGCTGTTTACTAAAACCATCAATCACAGAGACACTTTCTTCCCCCAGGCTGTCACTCTGGTTAACAGTGTGAAATAACCCACTGTTATAACATTAAATTCCTATGCACACTGCATATCTCAATTTTGTATAATTTAAGACTTTTTCTAACTTGTGTTTTCTTACTTCTTATCCAAACCAAACCTTTTCACTTTCCATCTTACAAACATTTGTGGGAATGGTTTGAGGAAAACACAAACTGAGTACCAGTGTTGGTCAAGTTACTTGAAAAAAGTAATCAGTAACTAATTACTGATTACTTGCCTAAAAAAGTAATCCTGTTACTTTACTGATTACTTATTTTCAAAAGTAATTAATTACTGAGTTACTTAGTTACTTGTAAAAACACGATTTACAACCTGAATAGGTGATAAAGTGATAGATCTTTCAGCCCAATTCTACTTTTTCTACATAATCATCATACAAAATGTAATCAAATGGAAAAGTCTCTTTTTAAAACTTGTTTTATTAGTTTTACACTATTAACTTCATGCATCAAGCAAAAATTTTATTATATGCAACATTCTCTGACTGGAAGAAATTTGTTTAACATTTAAACCTATTTTCTGCACATTCCAGCACATGAAATAAAATATTTTTTGTGTTTACACTCAGTCTTTCAAATAGATGCAAGTAAAACACAGCAGAAAATAAATAAAGTCAAAGACTAGCGATCCTGTTGCTCTATTTTCACCTGTAAAGCAGGAGTGGGGTAGGCGGAGGTTTACCCTGGTGCAGGTGTGCCGCAGCGGTCAGTGGAAGAATCCGCGAGTTTCTCTGTGAGTTTCCCATTACGTCGTAGCTACTCGGTGCTTGCTTGGAAGTTTAGGGTTTTTTTATTTGCTGTAAAAAGAAGTTTTCTTCCCACGCACAACGGACACTAATGTTTTTGTCACTTTTTATGGAATCAAACTCAAAGTAAGGTCAGTACTTCCACGCTTTAAACGCTGCACGCTCATACTCTCTCCCGCACTCGATATATGATCCATTGTTGATCTGCACACAGCTGTTGTCACGAACGTCGCACTCGCTTACGTCACTGTCGTGAGACTGTTCTCGCAAAAATAATCACAGTTTTAGTAACGCAGTAACGCAGCGTTCCTACGGGAAAGTAACGGTGATCTAATTACCGTTTTTGCAATAGTATTCCCTTACTTTACTCGTTACTTGAAAAAAAGTAATTGGATTACAGTAACACGTTACAAGTAACGCGTTACTGCCCATCTCTGCTGAGTACATGGTAGCTATGAAAAATTAAATTGAGTTTGAACATGTTCACACATTCACACCTGTCTGAGTGAGTCATGTCTCCTTTTCTAGGAAATGTTTTTTTGGCTTCAATCTGATTCCAGCCCCCAACAGTCTTTGGCTCCTGCTCGAAAATGACATGCACACAATAAATGGAGTATTTCTCTGCAATTAAAACAGTCTTGGTATCAAAATAAAGCTAACACTTATGAGACTTCATGAGAGGTATAAATATTACAGCAGACATTTCTGTGTTAAAGTAACTAAGCGTGGAACAAGGGAATTTTTTTTTTTTTTTTCCTTGTCTAAATTTTTTGTTTTTGTATTTTATAGCATTATACCCATTTGAAAACATGCTGCGGTGGACAATAAACTTCAGAAAATCATCAACATGTGGACATTATCTGTGCAAAGACTAATGCTGCTGAAGTGGAACAAAGCAAAGTTACAGAGGTTTTAGTCAAGACTGCCCGGCCTTCTGCAATTCAGCAGAATCTGTGGGAGTTGAAATGTCTTAGGTATTAACCCTTTAAGACCTACTATAGAACAAAGTCCGCCAGAGCTTATATTATATTTTTACATGCTGTAGAGCCATTTTTGGGAGCATTTCAAGTTGATATACATCAATACAACCATTATAGCCCAAATTGTAATAATATGCATGCATTAAGTGCATAGTAATTACATAAATTGCAAAAATGTTCAATAAAATACAAAAAAAATTTGAAAATCGTTTTTTTTTTTTAACATACATTTCTAGTTAGAGAAATTTAAGAGGCTTATCCCTCAAAACTGTAAATACAAAAAAGTTGCACAAAATAGTTTCCCACCACAGGAAATTTATTTTAAGTATCTTCATTGTTTTGTTTTTGAAATACACCAATTTTCACATACTGCAGGAAAAACAAAAATAAATATTATAAGGCAAATTTGCAAAAAAGCAGCATATGCATCAAAATAAACTATTTCCAGCAGTGCAATAGGAGTCCTAAGCATCCCAGAAACGACACAGAAAGTCATGAAGTCAAACATAACTTTTAAAAACACCAGTATAGGCTCATGAGGCCCTGATGGTAAAAAAAATTACATTTCCGCAAAATGACGTCACTTCCAGTTTTTATTATATTTTCTCTCTTTGGTTTCAAATCGCTGCAGTAAAACTATTTTATTAACGGATGCTAAACACTATCAGGCAGATTCATTATTGCTATCAGCCACAGTAACCTCCCCACATTCAGACAGTCACATACAGTGTTGATGTTGTCTCCTGCTAGTGTCTGTGATTATTCTGCAACAGTTCGTCTTCGGGAGCCAAAACACTCAAACTCTGCTGGCTGTTACAAGGAAACTGTTTGTAAGTCACATTTGAGTTTCCTTTTCTTTTCAAGAGCAGAAGAAACGTCTGCAATTTAAATCCTTTCAGCATAATTAGACTAATGTGAAGTCGCATGAAATTCAGGAAGTGTTTGATGCCTCCTTGTTGGATGTTCAGTATCATTAACGTCAGCCTGTACCCAGATCATCTGTCTGCCTCTCAATGACAACAGTGAGAAGATAGAGCAGGTCGACTCTGAGATCAGCCAAGTTGGATGGTTTAAATCTGTGATCCTTTCAGTTTTAGATCCAGTGCAGCTCTGCGAGTGAACTCGGACATGGTTTGTTGAACTGTTACAGAGCAACAACCTCCTCAGGCGCTCTAGTTCTGAGTTGACCCACTGAGACATGCTAAGGTGACTTTCATTGAACAATCTGTTTAGACTCTGAACCTTTGAAATATTGTTTGACATCATTTAATGAGTGAATCTTATTCTGTAATCTGTCATTTCAGCCTCATCTTCACACAAGTATTTACATCCTCTCCAGGATCCAGCTGTGTGAGACACTTTTTTGGTCGGTGCGACAGAGAAGACGTGTAGAAACAACATTAAATGCTTTCAGTACAATGAAACTGACCTTCTGACAGCCGCATCACTGTCCACAGTTATAAACACAGACACTAACCTGTAACTGGAAATTAAACCAGCTTCTCCTCATTATTTTGCTCCTTTAAGCACGTTGACAGCAACTTTATGAAGGAGAAAATGACACCGAGTGTCATTCAGCCAAAGAGATACTGGTCTGTTGAGTCTGTTAACCCAACAACTGACTCAGAGGGAAAATCTGAGTTTCCCTCATCACTGCTTAAACAAACTTAGAGATGTAACCCAACCCTTCTTCCTGGAACAGGGCTCACATGTTCTTTCTATGCCAATGATAATTAAATAGATAAATAAATAAACACCAGCAACAAGCAGCCGAGGAAACAGACCCAGACTGTGTGTGAGGCGTCAGCTGGAACGACCAAACTCTGCAGTTACATGAAACTGATTTCAACCTGTGTTTTCATGCTGTAATAACACTGACTGCTGAGTTAGTCATGACAGTTGGCAGAAGAGCTTCGAGACTGAGAGGTGGTGTCAGTACTGTATCATGGGAAAAACCTTTGATTGGTTTATTTGTGCTAATCCTCTTTCTCAGTTTGTTGTTGGTGCTACGCATGTTCTTAATTCTTAGTAATGCCAAGATCACTGACATCTTGCAGATTCTTGGTTATTTGGGCCTCAGTTATAAATGGTAAATGGCCTGCATTTGTATAGCGCTTTACTCAGTCCCTAAGGACCCCAAAGCGCTTTACACTACATTCATTCACACACATATCGAGGGATCAAACCACCGACCTTCTAATTAGTAGCTGACCTGCTCTGCCACCTGAGCTACAGCCAACAGAAGTAGCTAAATGCTAGCAGAGTACATGGTTAGCCCTGGTGGGGGATGGATGGATGGATGGGGAAGTTAATGTGACTGCCACTGTCTTTGTTTTATACGTGCGGTGCTAACTAATCCAGAAAAGTCAAATCAAATTCTCAACATGCTTGATGTCTGGAGGAGTTCAGCATCATCAGCTTCTATGTAGTGTAGATCCTCTCTGTTTCTACACTAATATCAGCAGCAGGAGAATCACTCACACCAGGAGGCTTCTGTGAGCCGTGAGTCTGTTGTTGTTTTTGTCTTCTGTGGATGAAAAAAACAACTCCAAGAAGAAGCAGTGATGAAGTGAAAAGTAAAAGGGCAGCGATCAGTCCAATATGTCTAAACCTCTCTTGTCGTCCTGGTGGTCCTGCAGGTGAGAAACAGGTGTGAGTGTCAGCTGTGGGTGATCACAGACACACTGAACTCTAATGACTCACCTGAAGGATCAGAGACACTCAGGTTGATGATGCAGATGGGCTCAGACTCCAAAATGGCTCTCTTCCTGCGGTTTGTCCCTCTCATGAAAACACGACACTCGTACGTTCCGACGTCGTTAATCGTCACGTCCTTCAGGATCAGAGACACGTCTCCATCCTTCATCTGTCTGTCCTTCAGAGCCACCCGCCGCTTAAAAGATGGATGCTGGTTGTCTGCGTCAAACTGCTCGTCCCGGTAAAACAGGACGTGCTGATTCTTGAGGTCAGGTCTGCTCCACTCCACCACTATGACGGATTTGTTTTGAGTTCGACACGACAGAATGGCACTTTGTCCAGATGCAGCTGGGATGTTTATCACAACTGAAAGAGAGGAAACAACAGCAGCTGGTTAGTGTGAGGAGCTACAGTGAGACCACTGAGCTCTGCTGAACACACACCGTTTATTTTACATCACTGGGAATGAGTTCGTGATCAGAGGTGAAATATACGTGTGTGTCTAACTGTGCAAAATATTAACAACATTTCTTACATTTTAGAAAATACAACACCCACTAATAAAAGCATTTCTTAACATTAGTGAAAAAATAGGTTGTAGTTTTCCTTTTCTTTTTTTAAGGGATTGTTTATTGAACGCTGACAATTTATTTAATTTTTGTGAATTAAATATTAATTGACATTTATGGGTTTTAATTTGTATCACATTTGCTACATCTGACATTTATTTTGGCTTGTCTGTGTCTATATGTCAGGTTGGGTATCAGACGCCACCTCTCTGGGGACATCTCAGCCCCTCCAAGGTTTGGAGGCCTATCTCCCCCCTCCACTTCCCCTGCCAGTGGCGGACTCCCTCAGACATCGGTGCGTTGGTGGTTCTTTGTGTCCGGGGATGGGCGTCCAGGTACCCACCGGCTCACTCCTTGGCGGCTGCTTATCGGGGCCTGGAGCCTGGGGCTCGCTCGGGCCACTTCGGAGGTGGGGTGCTCCCGGCCTCTCGGCCTGGGGCTCGGTCACTCAGGCACAGCTGGCTGCCGGCGGAGCTCACGGGCACGTCGCTGCAACCCCCCCTGGCTTCTGCTCCGTGGCTGCTGGGTGACCCCTCATCTGGGACTCTCCTCAGCTCTTTCTGGGACAGTGGCACGGCTGCCCCTCTGTTGGTCTTCCTTGGTCTCTTGTGTTCTGGGGGCCTCTGGATGTCTGGAGTTTTGATCTCCTCCATACCTGCTTCATGCCCTGGAGAACGGGGCTGTGGCCCCCCACACCCTCTAGCAGATCATTACATGTAGGAACCTTTTAAAAACAAGCGCGTCCATGCTCACAGGTGTACACACGGGTGATCACACACACAACCTACACCCTTTTTGGCTCCTACCTCAAAGCACACTGTGCTGTCGATCTTACGTGCTGCACAATAATGTTTAATATTTAGTATTTACTGTCATATTCCCATATATCATTGTGATGTTGTTTTTTCTATTACTCTCGTTTTCTTCTGCTTGTTTTCTTTTTTCTTTCTCAACAGGTGATCCAGGTGATTGATATATGTATTTTTTTTCTGCTTATTCTGTTGGTTTTTGTTTTTTGCCCTTCTCCCCCTCTTCTTTCCCTCTTCTCAGCTGTTTTTCTTTCCCTCTTTCTTTCCCCCAGTCAAGTCTGTCCTGTATTCAGCAAGTGAAAATAAAAAAATAAATAAAAAATAAAAAAAGATATTTTGGCTTAAAATTGTGTTTTGAAATTTGTGTTTTTATGGGGCAAACTCTTGAGGAATTAATCATGTAAAAGTCTCAAAACCCCACAAAAAGTCATTCAACTTACCTCCAATAAACATATACCTCCTTATGAATGGCAGCTGATATTATTTGTTATTATTATAATTGCAGTATTACTTTGCAGCGTGTTGCACAGGTCCAGACAGCAGGCGTACATCCAAAATATTTCAGAAATGCCACAAATACAAAATAATATATAAATCGTCCCCGTCACATAGAAACATGAAATAATTGAACTAAATACTCAGGTCTCGATGCTCATGGCAGTCAGAATAAGTCATTAAAAAGAAAGCTACTCCTGAAACTTCAACACATCTCAGACACACACAGTGACAAGTCCTAACAGACTGCAGCCAGCATCATGTCTTCACACACAGAGACAAGCCCAATCGATATGACAGTAATTATTAATGTGGCAAAAAGACCGATCAATTTAAAAAGCAAAAAGAAACAGTTAAATCTCACCTGCAGAGCCGACCACAACGAGGCCGACAAACAGCAAAGTCGAGCAGAGCGCCGCAGTTACAGCAGACATTTCTGATGTCTTTCAATAACATAACCCAAGTTCAAAAAAACCTGACTGCATCAGACTCTTCACTGACTGAAATCCAACCATCGAAAGAAGTCATGTCACAACTGTGCAATGGGTGTGCTAATAACAAAAGACTTGATCACACCTGAGTTTTTAATGGTTTCAGTTCCTGATTAATTTTCACATGTAACTTATCTCCATGTTTAACTGCAGCCTCCAAAGAATAAGCTGTGTCAGAGCCACAGAGAGCAAATCTTTTGTTTGTTATGGAGCAGGGAGGAGTCTCTGTGTACATCTGATTACAGGGAAATAATGAACCAGTGGAATCGCCCACATAAACGCGTACAGACAAGCTACATACCACAGCAGTGAGGGTGTGAATGCAAATGACTGAGATGGTTTTTTTCTTTATATTGAGCCAGATAAAGTCTGGCAGCTTCTTCATATGAATTCATTTATCATGATGTGCTTCACAGAGTCGCTGTAACATGTTGCTTGTTGTAGTTCATCTCAGGTTGCATTTACCTCATTTTTAGACTTGCTGAGGCCTGATGACTTTTGTTTTGTTGGCATGTAAAACATGGGAATTAAAACAGGCTGTGGTTTCTTTTGCTTGTGCCTGCATAATAAAACATTCACATCTACAAAAAAAAAACCCCCTTTCCACTAGGACAAAAGATGGCAGTAGGTGAGTCTGATCTGATAACACCTTTGACTTTTCACCTTATTGTGAAGGAGGGGTTTGTGAGCTCTGAAGAAGCTGGGAGTATGTGAACTGGGCGGCAGCCAGCTTTGATAAAGGGCATTTGGCTGAAATTGTTCTGTTATTATGTAAAAAGCAAATGTTGGAATAAAAAAAAAAGAAAAACAGAAAGAGAGAGAAAGAAAAGAGAGTTTTCAGCTAAACCACAACTGTTCCTCTATCACCTGAGGAACATTTCTAGGATTAAAGGACTGATGACACAAGGAGACCTAGAAAAACTCATCCATGCATTTATCTCTAGACGCCTTGATTACTGTAACAGTATCTTCACAGGTTTACCCAAAAAATCAATTAGACAACTGCAGCTGATTCAGAACGCTGCTGCTCGTGTTCTCACTAGAACCAAGAAAATAGAGCACATTACTCCAGTTCTAAAGTCATTACACTGGCTCCCTGTAGCTCAGAGAATAGACTTTAAAGTGCTGTTATTAGTTTATAAATCTTGGAATGGGTTAGCACCAGAGTACATTAGGGATCTGCTACCATGGTACAAACCGTCTAGATCAGTCAGGTCCTCCAGCTCTCGCTTATTGACCGTCCCTAGAACCAGAACTAAACATGGAGAAGCAGCTTTTAGTTTCTATGCTCCTCACATCTGGAACACACTATCGGGATAATGCAAAGCTGCAGAGACACTGAACTCTTTTAAGTCTAAAATTAAAACTTACTTATTTAGACTTGCTTATGAGTAACTGATCATGTTATGGCTCTCTACTTGTTTGTTTTAATTTTTTCATATAAATTATTGTCTTGATTATTGTTTTATTGTAAATGCTTTCTTGTATTTTACTTTTATAGTGTTTTATGTTTTATTTTAATCATGTAAAGCACCTTGAATTGCCTTGTGCTGAAAGTGTGCTATACAAATAAAATTGCCTTGCCTTGCCTGTAAACTGATATTATAATTATTTCCTGAGGCAAAGGTGGAGCAATGAAGTCAACTCAACATGAGTGCAGAATATCTTCAGTTCATGCTTTGAAACTGCATTATATGGAGAAACACACTGGGCCAGCTTCTCTTTACACCTACAGCAGCTGCTCAGACATAGAAACCCAACCTTGTGAGGTCCCAGCACACACTTTTGTGTTGGTGTTTTGAGCTCTGCAGCTACTCATTCAGCAGTGCAATGCTACCTCAACATGCAACGACCCTGTAAATTTCCAGATTGTTTCATTTTATTTGATTTCTATTTATATAATGTACATAACCCACTGACTTGCTGCACATAATGTCCTCTTTGTATATGTATATAAAGATCTGTCTTCTCTCACAGTCGAGGAGAGTATCGCGTCACATTTCACTGCGTGTTATACCTGTGTAACCACGCATGTGACAAATAACGAATCTTGAACGACCCCACTCTGTAACCTAGTCTGAATTTCTGTTGTTCCCACTTTGCAAAAACAGAACGTACATTTTATCTTGGAATAATAAACTTAGGCGGGGCTCCAGCCACTAATCCATGGGTGTTAAAGTTGTTACCAAAAAGTTGAACATAATTCAAAGCATATTCGTTGAAGGGTGTCAGTAGCATTCAGCTGAGGGGACACAGTGACTCTTTAAATGTGCATGGACTCCTAAAGCTCATTCTCCTGTCTGTCTTTGTGCTGTTATTATTATAGAGCACAATAACAGTAACAATAAATCCACTGGTGGCATCCTGTACACCACTGCATATGATCCATTCACTGAGTTTGGTGAGGCTTGCATGCAGCTGCTAGCTTGGTGCTGTGTAGCAACAGACTTTGCAGAAAGATTGTGCTGACCCCATTCTATGATTTTATATGGCAAACTTCATCATGGCTAAGTTGATGTCATTTCCAGAATCTTCCACTTTGTTATAATAACACCACTAACAGCTGACTGTGGAATATTTAGTAGAGAGGAAGTTTTACACTCCTGTCACTATGGAAGTGATTGGAACACTTGGATTCAATGACTTGGATGAATAAGTGAATACTTGGGGCTGTGCAGTGCACTTCTAAAACACTGTTATACCTCTGCAGTCCTACAATTTTAATAATGAAACAACAGTGCCATCATGAGGACAGAATCAAACATAGCGCTGGATAATTTTGAAGAAAGAACAGAGATGAGATGAGGAAACAATAAATATCATGCAAACACTTCCACCACGAGAGCAAAATTACATGTCCTGTTATTCAGAAATAAAAACTATTCATTCTCAAACACACATTTCCTGTTCTCAAGCATCTCAGTGCACTTTGTTTATTCTTTGTTTTCTGCATTCAGAAAATGTGTATTAGGTAGCCACAGCCAAATAAGTCAAATTTCCCATTTCACACTTCAGAAGTGTATGAGACAGAACCTGTCCACTGAAAAGGCCAGGAATGAAGATCCAGCGCTGTTACGTCCCCCCCACCATAGTGGTAGCAAAGGCAGGAAGGAGACAGCAACACCGGACAACCACAATCAATGGAGGAGGACAACAGGACAGTTAAGAATCAGTGGGGATTTATTGGAATCTATAAGAAAAAAGGTGGGGGAGGAGGACTGGGCGGTTGAGCCAAATCAAAGAAAGTAATAAAACAAAAAGAGGTTGAGAGCTCTCAGGGCCTAACTAAAAGAAAAATGCAAAACAAAAGGCCTACCTAGCTGCTCGACAAAAGGTCAGTGAAAACATACAAAAGTGGCATCAACCACATAACCTAGTGTGTCTAACAGTTTAAAACCTGCAACCAGTGTATAGGGTACCCCAGCTTACCTGTCCAGCCTCCCACCACACATAATACAAAGAAGCTTGTTCGCAAATGTTTGTCATAGCAGAAGCCAGCAGCCAGCAGCTGGCCAGGGAGCTGCTCATTTGTAGTGATCCTCGGCGTGTGATTGGCCAACTGGGCCCAGACCAGCCAACAGACACATGCCAATCAACTTCGAATTGGCCAATAGGTGGAGGCTTGACACCTGAAAGATAAATAGAACACAAAAGCAAAGCCACACCTCTTGGCACGTAACAAGCACCAAAACACTGGGGCGGCTCAGGTCATCCCTGGCCTCTTAAGTCCTGTTGAAGCCTGGGGCTGGGCAGAGATTTACCTGCTGGTTGTTTCAGATCTGCTGCACAATCCAAGCGTGTTTCAGCTTGGTACAAACAGATGATGGGACATTTTCCTTCAGGATTAAAAAAAAAAACATTGTTCATAAATTTCAAAAATAATAAAAATGGAACAAACGAAAACACACACACTGGTATTTCTGTCTTTATTTTTCTTTTTTACATTTGTCAGAAGGTTAACAAACACTCCAGGTTTGGGTTATCTTTGTTCAATATTAAAATTAGTTTAAAATACATGTGTGACAAAAGTCAAGAAGTCGTCAGAGTCACAATGAGTTTTAAGTTTAGCAGAAACCAAAACCATTCAGCTCTGTAAAAAGCTGCTGCTGGTTGGTTTCAAGGTGAGAAAAAAGTCTTCGACATCAAACAGACACCTTTACTGAAGCTGCTCTAACCAAAGCATGATGATCCTGTTTTTTTCTGTTTGCAGCTGCTCTTTGGTGTTCGCTGTATTCTGCAGACAGGTGGGTGTCGGTTAGCCACAACAAAACAGCAACAAATCAAAATTTCCACAGGACGTATTTTAGAAACCCAGAGACCCACGTGAGAAATGCTAGTGAGAGCGAAAATTTGTTGATGTTGCAGAAATCCAGGAAACACAAAAAAGATTCGTTTGGTGATTTTTAGCTTTTTCAACCAAGATGAAAATACTTGTAAAAATCTCTGTAACATGTGGATGTCCTCTAGTCTGAGGTGCTGGGATGAACCAGTTAGAGACCAGCAGCTGGACGTTAGTGGTCGGACTGGTGGACTACTTCAGTGAAGAGTAGATGGCGTCTGGCTCTGGTTTAAAGTCTGAACACAAACACACACAGTTCAAACAACAGGAAACATGATTACATGATTTTTAGTTTAATCAAGACCTCCAGTCTCCACCTCTCTGCATCACACACAGTCCCAGTTCAGACTGATTAAGTGTGAACTGGGACGAGGTCTGAGCTTGAGCCAGGATGTGGTTAGCTTAGCATGGCAACAGGATGAGCAGCTAGCTTGTTTCTGTCCTAAGTTAAAGATAAAGAGCAGCTGTACCTGGGACTCTTTGTTCTGATGGCTGTCTGTCCATAACTGACGTCTTCAGTTCTCCCTCCTGGGTAGACTACGACCGAATCCGTCTCTGTAGAATGAAACACATCCAAATTACCACACGCACAACAACTGCATTACTTTTATGTTATTGCACTAAAGCTATTGCAAAACATTCTTCTTTTTTGTAAAGTGGCACAGTAAAGAGATTAAGCGATAACAACTATGGCTGTTTTCTTATCTGAACTCGTCTGATGTGAAACAGTTGTACACATGGAAGTTTTCTTTGACACAGGACGACCACAAAGCTGCCATCCGCTGTAAATGCTGACTGGTGTATTTCACCATGGAGCACAAAGCAAACATCACAGCATTAAGGCTGCTATTCTCCAAATCAGGTACAGAGAAGTCTTCAGCAAGATTAATGAGTTCAACATGTCAGAGTGTCATGGAAACTACTACATTTATAAAAGTATGAATGTGAATTTAAGTGTAGATCAAAGGTGGGAAGTATTGACGTACAGATACTTCCATTTTGCTACTTTATTTGAATTTTCAGGTATCTGTACTTTACTTGAGTAATTCTTTTTTCTGACAACATTTTACTTTTACTCTCTTAATTTTTAAACAAATATCTGTACTTTCCACTCTTTACATTTTTGAAACAGACTCATTACTTTTGGTTTCAAACATTTCCAATCGCTGTGCGCCTTCAAACATCAAAATGATTTGAGCCTAAAAACAATAGTATTTTGGTATGTGGAATAAAATATAAGAAACAGGCAAAACTGTGTGTCATAGTCAGGGATTAAAGATGGTGTTTTTCTTTTTTTCTGCACAGCACTAAAACAAATGCTAATGTTCATAGATTCTGGTTGCTTTAGTATCTAGCTAGCCCTCGAAAAGGGGAATGAGCATAAAGGGAGTAACGTTGTTTCAGAAGCAGGTGATTTCAAATGCAACATAATAAACAACTTAATAAACATCAGCAAACACACAAACTGTTTGTGTGCAGTTTGTCTCACAGTGTGTTGCTAGCTAAAGGTCCGGCTTTGGGACCGTTAGCAGCTCACAGGACTGAAAAGAAAGAGAGCTAACTTCACTCAGAGATGGAGAAAGACAAGAATAGTGGAAAGGAGAGGAAGAAGAGAGCTTAGAGTTAAAAATATGTGTTGTGTTTTATTCAAAAACTTCCTTGAAAACAATCTGCAGTTTAGGTTTGTCACACTGTGATGGATTTAGTGTGTGACTGCTGCACAGTGGCTGTGATTTCATGGTCAGAGTTAGCTTACATCAAATGTAGCAGAGATAGATTTGAAACTAAGCTGATGACACAGCATTCATTTACTAAATTTCACCTTCACACTAACTTTATCCGGTCTTGTATAAGGACAGTGTACACAGTGTACTGTAAGTGCAGAGGACGGAAATCAGTCAAGATAGTGAAACATCTGCTCACAACTTGTTGAATTCAATTTACAAAGAACAGGAAACCTCAGGGCAGATCACAGCCAACTAATGGGATTTTCCCCACACTGAACCACTGTGTGGGGTTTAGTGTACAGATATTTTCTACTTAAATAAAAAATATCTGTACTTTTGCCACCTCTGGTATTGAAACAGATTCTTTTTCAGATAAACAATGAACAGCTCTGTGTTGAAACACCTGCAGCTGAAGTGTTTTCTTTCTATCAGAAACAGGATGCTGGACGACTGCAGAGCTGTTAGCTTCAGTTAACCACTGTTAAAAACATGATTACATAAAATCAGAAGAATTTTTGTTGCACATTTACAACCATCTATATTTTTACACTTCTGATCACCCCTCACATGTTGCATACCGTCCTCATCCACTATATAAGTCAACGAAAATAAACGTCATGCTAACGTAGTCTGAGACTGGAAAAAGAAAAATGTTCTCGTACCCATTTCATACCAAACACATTTGCAGGTCCATTAAATTTTTCACTCATATTTTCTGTAAATGTCCCCAAACTGTAAAGCTACACAAAAACACTCTTAGAAGAAAATCCGACAACTCAGCAGAAATTTTGAAAACATCCTCCTCGACATGATATTACCTCTCTGTTGTCTGATTGGCTGCTGCTGCTGATTTGATATCTTGATGGCGTCATAAACATCTTTATGATATTCTGAAATTTTCAAAAATGAAAAATAATCTTAATTAAATATTTAAACAGAGATTAAACTTAAATTGTTACTGTGGTCATAATAAATGTGAACTTTATTCTACTAAACAAACTCAGACATGAAAAATCAGGAAGTCTGAGTCTCACCTTCAGGTTTCCTGTGAACACATCGTCTCACCAGCAGAACCAGTAACACCAGTAGAACCACAACACAGACTGATCCAACACATGACAACACAGAGAGAACAGGAGGAGAGAGTGATGGAGGAAGAGAGATGGAGGTGGAACCAGGAGGTGGATGTAGGTGGAGGTGTGGATGTAGGTGGAGGTGTGGTGGTGTGTTCCCCTAAAATAAAGCAAACACAGTCATGAAGTTGTCGTCACATTGTGAATGTTGAAAGCTGCAGAAACACAGACAGGTGAGTGTGTCACCTGTGACAGTGATCCAGCTGGATGGAGACTCTCCATGACCGCTGATGTCACACTTGTAGAGGCCTTCATCAGACCTGGAAACATGCTGGATGGTCATGTGACCTGTAGGCTGCTTCCTGATGAGGGAGCCATCTTTGAAGAAAGCAGCTGGGAGGTTGGAGGGAGTGGTCTTTGTTTTACAGAGCAGAGTGACGTCATCTCCCTCCATCACAGGGAGGACAGGACTCTGCAGGATCACTGATCCACCTCAACACAGAGACAAACTACAGCATTTCATCCATTTACACACAGCTTCATCAACACTAACTCCACACACTCAGCTTACCAGTGACTGTCAGGTTAACCATGTTACTGATGGGACCCTCTCTGGACTCACACCAGTAAACTCCACTGTCATGAGTGAATAGTGTACTAATGTTACATGAAGAACCAGTCCCTCTTCCCCACCCATCTCCACACTGAGTCGTCTGTCCTTTGCTTGTGTTTCTCCTCAGAGTCCATCCAGCAGAGCTGTCGTCCTCCTCACAGCTCAGAGACACAAAGTCTCCTTTAAAGAACTGAGAGCTGCTGGGACTCACAGTCAGACGAGCTGTGAGGGTTAAAATGGAAAACTGATGATCGGTTAGACTTTTGTCAAAAACAACAGAATGATGTAAAGGGTGTTTTGTTAAATAAATAATTTCATTCAGCTTTATATGTGAAACATGAACCCAATCAGGTCATATCAGTGAGCATTTCTCAGGTTTAAACTGTGACAGAAGAAGGTTACTGACCTTGGTTTGTTGTGCAGCTCAGCAGTGAGATCAGAACTAAAGAGAAAAGACACTCAGGTTGATTTGAGGTGAACATAAAGAACAGCTCCACACAAACAGCTGACAAACACACAAACGTATTTCTCTGATGTATCTGCTCATTTTCAGTTTTATACCAGCAACATATTTCAATACATTTGGAAATAAACAACTGAAAAGGTAAATCCCACAAAGTCATGTGTCCACTGTGCAGCTGTGTTGATATAATGAGTGAATGATTTGATCTTTTCACTGCCTGCTGTGTTTCCTCGACTCCTGAGCAAAGATAAAGAGCTAGTTCAGACCTGCAGTTGGAGCGTTTTTTCATTTCTGTCACTGACACCAAGTAAAGCCCGCCCTCTTCCTCTGAGCACTAGCTTTCTATTGGTTCAAACAGAGTGGTGGAGGACTGAGTATTCTTCATGGAAGGACACAATTTATCCAATTATCCAAAACAAATTTAACTATTAACAAACAGCTTTTTTTCAATTTTTATTATTTTTGTTTTTGTTCTTTTTAAAAAAATCTTAAGTCAAAAACTTGTTGATGAGTTGATAAATTGAAAGCTAAGATACAAATCAAACCAGGGAGTGCAGTAATGTGTTACACGTTACATGAAGGCTGCTGTCTGACTGCTCATCATGGTATCATTCGTATGCTGAGACATCAGTGAATACATAATAATAATAATAAATAAAATACCTAAATAAGTGGGTTTAGATCAGATCTTTGCCCACAAGCAAAAATGGAAAGATTACACAATGCATGTGTTTAATGAACTGCAGTGGCTCTGTTCTTTCGCTACAATCACGTGTAAAAGAACAGAGTCACCCCCTGCTGGTCATTAGAAAGAATGCAGGTTTAACATTAATAGGTTTAGCTTCTCCTTCCAAACCTGTGTTAAACATGTTTGTTAATTCTATGTGTAATTCAGGTTAAAAAAAATGCAGAAATAGTAAAACATAAGTCCTGAACATATAAGTCTACTATAATAAATAGCAAAAGAGGAGAAAAAAGGCCTCAAAGAGTTCGGGGTGGTATCAACGATACTGATTCGATACTCTGAACAAAAATGTATTTTATTCATTGTATCTTTTATTTTGTTTCAAATTATAGCATCATAATGATTACAGGACATCACTTACTTGTTCTTATCACTTAATGATGCAGAATTATCATAAAGTAATAAAAAACTGAAGCTATGTGTCATTTGAACTTCTTGGCTGCCTCCGTGGGAGACGTCGCCCAGCAGCACCTGTCCTCTCCTCCTCTTTAGAGGAAAAATACGTCCACACATGACTCCATTTACGCTCAACCATTGTTGTGAGTGTGCACGCCAACGGGCAGCGACACATTTATACATATTTCACACATGATTATGAAAGGTGTAAGAGGAAGTAGTTCCCTCCAGGGGCGGATCTAGAGAAATTTTCTTAGGGTGGCAAAGAAATCAAATGGGGTGGCAAAATCAAAGCCTTTTTCTTTTTCAAACACATATGCAGGTGATTACATGTGGTTAAAATAATTCAAATGCAGTAATTATACACGTTTTTCATATAAATATAGTCTATAACTTAATTATTGTCTGTAGCCCACATAATTACACACTTTAGTTACATAAAACATGTGAGTTTTGATCTTATGTACTGTATAGCCTGTATAATAAATAAATATGTAGCCCAATGAGTATAAAATCCAGAATATTACACAACACTGGTGGTTCATTTACAAACACAAGTCTAACTTAAGTTTCACAGTTTTTTGTTAGAAAACAATCACATTGTTACAGCTTAAATTACACAAAATGTCAGAAATCTGCACTGTCATGAACAAAAATGTAAACCTAATTTTTCACGATTTGTTGGGTTAACCCACTGAGGTCTGAAATACAACTGACCATTTCTGACTTTTGAGTTTACGTTTGTATTTCACCCTCAAATTGTTTCATTTTGTTTTTTCCCCCTTGCCTTGTTTGGTGTCTTTCTTTTCAGCTCAACTGAATTTAGGTTGTTTTTTTTTCACTGACATATTGCATTAGTATTACTGATCTGAAATCACAAAAAGACCTTAAAAATCCTAGTAGTATTTTTTTACTATAAAAAAACCACACAGACATGTTGAGTAAATTTTAATAACTTGAATTGCAAATATAAATTGTACATTTTGTAAACATATACAACTATTTATCTAAAAATGCAGCCAATACACCTGCCGTTTTTTTCATTTTGTATAAGAATTAAACAATATTACTAAAACTAAAATGAGAGAACAATCAGGTGTCACAATAAGATGCCCCACAAATGATGTGTGCCAGTAAAAAAAAAGGTTTTCCACCAAAAGACAGAACAACAGGGATAAACCTGCAGGCCTGACAACAGGAGGTGTATCACTCCGCTGGTTTTCTACTCAGTGTTTACATTGCAAATGTGCCTCTGTGACATTCATTAGTGCCCTCAGTGACACACAAAACAAAATAACGACTACACAACACACTAAGTATACACTCCACACTAAACGTCACAAATCTCCCACATCTAAAAACTCTCTCTCGCTCGCTCGCTCTGTCTCGCTGATGTTACCGTCACTCCCAAAACTTTCCCTCTTCCTAAACAACCAAATCCCATGTCCTTACTTTTTTTTTTTTAAATTAGTGCATTTTTCCACCGGTAGGAAAGCGGTGACTTTTTTTCTTGCTTTACTGTTTTCGCGCTGTCCTTAGAAAACGCTTAAAACACACACACACACACAAAAAAATTGACAACAGTATTTAGAAAAAAGCGTGGCTTATATATATAATCACAACTCTGGATTTACTGGCCTGTAATTAAAATTTAAAAACTTTGAAATCCAAACTTTCAGTGTGGGCTGAAATAGAGACTCAGCGTGGCTGCAGCTTGTTGCTGACAAGCTGCTATGCAGCATCACGTCAGCATAGCTGGACTGGCCATCCCGGTATGCCCGATGGTGATTTTTCGTTTTTATGGGCCGATTTTGGGTTTTTTTTCCCCGTTTTTTTCCCGTAACGGTATAAACACTGAAAGGTGGTGGATTGGCCAGATGAAGGGAGATGTGTAAAAATAACTCAGTTGTTTGGTGGTGGCTATTGCGGAGCTTCCACAGATTCAGTAACATTAGCAAGTGGTGGAGGCCAGCAGATGCAACACGCTGGCAGGTGGATGAGGGAAAGGCAGGAGGAGCAGAGACCCGAGGTGGTGAACTGAACTTCAGGTAAGAAGTTATGACCTGCAGTCTGTCTGGGTCAGATATAAACCAAGTTTAGGTGGAGTTTATTTTCGTTGTGCTGACTTTTTACAGTCAGTTATAATAACTCGTACTGCGTACTAGCTAGCATGACGGAGTTTCTACACAGTAAATTCCCCAGTGTTAAATCAGCAGTGTTGAAGTGTATTTACTCTAATAGAGTCAGTATAACGACAGCTGGAGCCAAACGCCTCCCAGTGTGGGTGATAATTCCTGGAGTTAAAAGAGGCAGTGTCAATGTTACTCTAGAAAGCTCCTCCCACCACAGACTCCTTTTCAAACCAAGAGGATTTTTCAAGGCGCCATTTTCTTCACATCAGTTACACGGTAAGTTGTTCATATTCACTTATTAAACCAACAATTTGACATTTTAAACACAAGTAGCATGTTAAAATAAGGTTACATTCCTTTTGTTCATGTTTATTATATATTTCATTTTCAGTGTTGGGGAGTAACGGAATACATGTACCGCCGTTACGTATTTAAAATACAAAATATGAGTAACTGTATTCCGTTACAGTTACCGTTTAAAAAGGTGGTATTTAGAATACAGTTACTTTGTTGAAATAAATGGATTACACGGTGGTACTTCCCTGTTTCATACTGTGGCGGGTCAGGACTGTTTGGGTTTTGTTTGACAGCTACGTTCTGTAGTTCCAGGCGGCAGCGTTAGGGTTGCCATGGTTACAGGGTGACGCTCTCTCTCTGCGTGTTTCCTGGGTGAGAGAGGCCTTTTTGTTGTTGTTGTGCTAAGCTAATAGGCAGAATGCTACAGGTATAGCTCTAAAGAATGTAGCCTCATAGGCAGTGTAGTCCGTGCTGCAGGGAGAATGGACTGCCATACCCGTTATGTGTCTGTGAGCGAGGGAGGGAGAAAAAGGAAAAGTACGAGCTGTCATCGAGCAAAAACGGGAGCTGGAAGCATGTAAATATAATAATAACCACTGCAGCCAAGAAGAGAGCCTGACGAGCCCAGTTGTAAGTAAGCTATTAAGACTCGACTGTACACCGTGTTCGTGTTTTCCTCCGAAACAATAAGCTCCGTTGGAGCAGCCTTTCAACGCCTCTCTCTGTCTCTCGCTAGCAAAGTTGACCCAGACAACAAAGTAAAGCTAGTTTTCGGCTATGAGCCCGACACAGAACCCACCGTATTAGCCAGAGGTCCCTTTACTACGGTTCGGAGCCGCGGACCTTCAGTAACAGTAATAAATCACAACAATAGTACATTCATGTAGTTGTAAACAGCATGATAATATATTAAGTAATCCAAAGTATTCAGAATACGTTACTCTCATTGAGTAACGTAACGGAATACGTTACAGAATACATTTTGGGGCATGTATTCTGTATTCTGTAATGGAATACATTTTAAAAGTAACCTTCCCAACACTGTTCATTTTGTACCTGAAGCAAATGTGACACTGTCTGTATGCTAACGTAAGGTTGTTAATTAGTGTTGGCTAAGACTGTAAGGATTGTTAATTTATTTCAGTGTGTAGTGGTGATTGTGTTGTGTTCTAGCATGTTTTAAATTCCATTAAATTAAACCCTCCATGTGTTGGGACCTACATATTAACATTAGCTAGCTAACTAGCATTTTGGCTAACCTAGGTGCACGGGCAATTCGCTTGTTATTGTTACATTTTAAATTGTGTAAGGCAAGCATTAACTAATTAAAATTTTACACTAATGTTACATCTTTCACTTCTTTTTGGATACCTAGCTATAGAGGTCATTTTCAGTAAGGTTATTGTCTTATTTCAATTCCACTGTCTTTGGCGATTTTACAGTTACAGTTATTACAACCAGCAGGCAGTATAAACTTGATAAAGTATCCAAAATATCCAGGATTCAGTTTGTAATGTTTTCTTTTAGTAGTTTGAACTTAAGATGACAGTGTTTGTATTTGTAGTGAGTTAACTTGATGTTAACTAATGATGGTATTGACACAAGTTACCTTTTTCCATTTTGGTTAGCAGACTATTCAGTATGTTAAACTAAAGATGAACAAAATACTGACTCCCTAGTGCTAAGTTAGATCAGACAAACGGTAAAAGTACTAGTAATTATTTTAGTTTTGTATTGAGGAATATATTTCATGTAGGTGAAATACTCATTTAGTACAGGGCTTAAAAACTACAGCCAAAGGGCTGAAACACCTTGTTACACTGAAATAAAAGTAACATACAGTGTAAGAAATAACAATGCAAGGCTGTTTTACTGGTATTTATGGGACTGTTTTAATATTCACATTTTCTGTTTACAGTAGTTCGATGAAGAGCACTGACTATAAGAAATTACTGTCTACAGGAAGCATGCCAGAGGAATTGTAACCTTTTTCCCTTACCTCAGTGGCCCGTACTCCAAAAATGGCTATGTAAGTAGCTCATAGTAATAACTGATACAACCAAAATCATCTTTAAACATTTTAAATCCTGCTAAAATGTATGTCCTTATCAACTGTTCATTGTTACATAACTTATTTTGTTTATTCATTTATCAGTGTCTGTACATGTCACTCTCCAAGGAACATTATTATGATGGCGAGAGTGGCACTGGGTACTTGGCCTGGAGGATTAAAGCCATACAGAGATGCACTGCTAAAGGGAGGCGATTATCATCTGGAGGTAACATTTATAATTCAGTGGAAATACATAATACAGTTCCACATTGTAGTTCTTTATTAATAATGGTTATTAAATGTTGTTATTAGTTTTGATAAAGCTGTATTTCATATTGTCTAGCACCAGGAGATGGATCATCGAGTGAAGACCAGTGTGGCGGACCAACTGTCAGACGAGAGTTGCAGTTTGTTACAGAGAAGGTGCTGAGTGAGGATGAGTGCAAGGAAGCAATCTCTCTGATGAAACATTCAGCTGATGAAGACACAGTCAAGAAGAAGATGAAGTTGACATTTGTTTATCGACACAGCATGGTCCTTGACCTCCTGCTGTCAAGCAACATACTGTCTGTTTCTCCACGTTTCAAAGATATCAAAGGCTTGGTGAATATTTGTCATTACTTTGACAATGTAAACACACTTTAATATTTTGTAGATAGCAGATATAATTCTCAATCCCTGTTACAGATCGAACAGGATTTTGTACTGATGTTTGGTGAGGATGTATCAGGCAGGATGCTGGAGAGGTGGCCAACAACATTCAAAAGAAAGATTATCCAACAAGGCAGAAAGCTTCCTTCTACCAGTGACCTGGAAGAACTCTTGCTGGCAGCTGACTCACCTGAGGATGGCACTGAAGTTAATGCTGACATTGGTGAGCTGTTGTTTCTTTGATTAGCACATTCATAGCATATATAATGTTTGTCACAGAACTGTTATCCTTTTTGTCTTTTGGGTCTACTCAAACATTTTATCAATGCATTGAAATATATTGTTGATGATGATTCAACTTTATTAAAAACAAATATTTTTTTCAGGCTGGGACAGTGACCTCTTAGCAATTCTATTGCTATTACATCTGATTCCACCATCTGGTCAGGGTCGGAAGAGACCAGGAAAGGTGTCAGCTTCTCAAGCAGAAAGGGGTCTTGTGGTCTTCAAGAAGGTTTGTGTTTTTCTATTTTTATGGTATGAATGACCAGTTTAAGAAAACTTGATTCTTATTGCTTGTCTGTATTTGTCTTTTCAGACTGGAACATATATCCAAGAGCACCTTGATGCCATCACTACCAGCACTCAACCCTACGTCCTGGCTGTTGGGGTGAAAAAGAATGACATCCACCGGTTCTTCATTATTCTTGACAAGAATGCCATACCATGCAAGTCTACCTCTTCGCTTTTGATGAACTGTTTAAAGCATATTTTGTGTTTGGCACATCTTACAACACTATGCTTCACAACATGTACACGTTCATTCAAACCACAGGTTTTAGAAAACACCAACAGGCTGACACTGATGTTAATCTACAGCCTGATGTGACAGTTAAAGAAGTTAGAACTACAGGGGAGGTGATGTCAACTAATGTAGAAGAAACACCCACAACATCTGAAAAGGTTAAATAAGAGCACTTTGGATATGTATGCCTCTGTTGTTGCACAGCTCAGGGCAGCTGGATTAAGCCAATCTACTGTGAACAGTTTTGTCTCCTCAATGGAGGAAGTGTTTTTTGAGATTCATACTCAGGCTAAAGATGCAGCTTTACAGAGCATACCCGTACAGGACACCACAAGTAAAAATAAATATAATAGTAATAAAATAAAGCATTGGGAGTCCTTTAGCCTCCTTTAGCTTTAGGACCAGGAAAGATGGTGACACTTGAAGAGCTGGAAGAAGGTCCAGAAATTGCGTGGCGCTGTGTTGTCTACCAGTTTGTTTTCAGCTAAGTGGATAATCACACATGGTACAGAGTACCGCCCTGACTTCATCATCTGTACAGATGTAGTCTGAGAGTCCGGTGTTTTGTAAGATCAAAAAGTATTGTTGGAAGATTACATTGTATTGCTCTGCGGAAAACTGATGGAAACCCTGTGTTTTGATGACCATTATCATGCATTTAGGGTCAGAGTGCATCCCAATATGGTGCTGAAGGTGTTGGACATAAATGAGCTGTGTTGCTTCTTCAAATGAAGTATGGCATTTCAGATTCCTCCCTGTATGTTGTTCCATATTGCCGTTTTATGCCAAACTAAATTCATTGTTTTAAAGTGTTTTATACACTACATGCGATGTTTTTATATTTTGAGCCTGACATAAAAATAAAGCTGTTAAATGTATTATCTAGTTGTGGTTTTTGCTTACTTGTTTTATATGTAAAAGCATTATTAAAAACCAGGTTTTCATGCTGCAAAACAGTGAATTGTGTGTAAAGGTAACACTACAGGAAGAGTTTTAGTAACACTACTTGGTGTAAAATTAATTACAAATTTTACTCTATGAGAGCTAATTTTTTACTAGAGATTAGTGTATGAATAACACAGTATAGAGTAACATCAACTTCCATCAGAGTTCTTTGAACCTCCAGTGTTAATTTCAAATAACTCAATTCAGTGTTAAAAATCAGTGGGATTTTACTCAAATAGAGTTAATTTATCACTATGATAGAGTAAATAATATGACACTACTAGTAGTGTTAAGTTGATTTAACACTATGCGGTGTTACTCAGTGTTAAATTTTTACTCTATTTAGAGTTAAACTTACTCTAAAATTTTAACACTATAGAAAGAGTTGATTTAACACCAATTCCGAATGGGACCAAATAGACTCGGAAACAGTGTTAAATTTAACTCTTTAAGTGTTAGTTTGACACTGCAAATTTTACTGTGTATACAGCTGGGCAGGTGCTATGATGTTATTGATGTTGAACTTGTTTTATCTTATTTTATTTATAAGGTTAGTTAGTAGAGTTGCCAACCGTCCTGTAAAAAACGGAATCGTCTCGTATTCAGAGAAAATTTTACGCGTTTCGTATTGAGCTGAAAAGGAACGCAGTTTGTCCTGTAATTCAGCTACAATGGAAAAAGACACAAAGCTGGAGTTATTCTGTCTTTGCTGCACAGCTGCTTCTTCTTCTCTCATTCTCTCCCCCTCACTCTCTCTCTCTCCTGTTTCTACTTCAATCATGAAACTGATCAATGATCAGCTGATGGCTTATCTCTCTTGTTTGTTTATCGCCCACTTTGCACCAGAACGGGAAAACCAGCGGATGTCACGCTAAACAACAGCAGCACGTTTAAGCTTGATCAGCTGTTGTTAGGATTTATTTAATATTAATTTCTAGTATCAGCTGATGTTTGCTGGAGCCACAGCTGCAAAGCTGCTGGTCATGATGTCGGTTTGGATATGTGGTGAGAGGGAAACATGAGGATGAAACCAGGAGATGTCCTTACTGAATCATCAGAGCTGAACAGGTGATGGAGAAACAGGTTTACCTTTTAGGTGACATGAATGAGTTGAAGGGAAGTTATGAACTGTTTCTGACAGAGAAATAACACCAGGATCCTTTTCTAAGTAGCTGACAGCTGCTGTGCAGGGGCGGGTCTAGCAAAGTTTTGCCAGGGGCCCAGGTAGGGCATTAACAGGGAGAGGTGGGCACAAAGAAATTTTCTTTCTTATTCTCATTTAAAATGTCTCGCTTTTAATAAATAATTATCTGAATCTTACAACAAACGTTTTCATCTGATGTAAAATGTATAGAAATTCATTATTGTACATAGTAATTTTTTTTAGGGTCCCATCATAATTTCTTCAGAAGTAACTAAGTACTGTATATGATGCCAGTATTTTCCCACATTTTCTAGATACTGTACCAGTACTGTGTGTAAAATGCCATCAAAAAGTCAATTAAGTTTTTCAGGTTTACAGGTTTTCACCATGGGTTGTAGATAGTTCAGGAGGTTAACTCGACCAACAGTCTTTCGGGTACTGTTTAGAATACCAGAATAGGGAGGATGGTGTAGGTTTAAGTTTATTAGACTGATACATATATACCAACAAGACAGTGTACATCACTGTGACAACAGCGTTTGTTTTCATTCAAAGGCAGAAAATACAAGATTTTGTGATATACATCATTATCGGGATGAGAAATGTTTATATCAGGATATCAGATGTTGATGTTGGTCATATTGCACAGCCCTGCTGCTACTTGCATATTATTTATAATTAGATTTGTACATCTTCTTCAAATCTTCCTCCCTACTATTCCGCCAAAAAAGAAAACAAACACAAAAAAAGTGTTGCAACAAGCTTTGTTTCAGACTGGCTTTTGTTCAAACCAATATGACTTTTTCAGTTTTCCAATGATCCAAAAAGCAGCGACAACACCACAAATGACACCAAAGACTGACAGACCAGCCACCAGAGCAGAACGTCCTCTACTGACTGGATCCTCCTTCCCTCCATGTTTGTCTCCTCCCAGCTGACCTGCAGGTGAGAAACAGGTGTGAGGTGTCAGCTGTCAGGTAGGTGATGAGTGAAGAACAGAACAGAATCCATTTCCTCTTCAAACTGCTGTCAGACATTATCTACTGCACTCTGATCACATCACTCAGACCAGCTGCTTTCTACAAAGTCTCATCAACAACATCTTTAGAAACAAACATCAACAACCAGGAAGCAGCTTCACCTCTGATCACACACACACTCAACTCTACTCACTCACCTGGAGGAACAACATGAAGGTAGGTGGTGTTGATGTGAGTCATAGGTCCTCTCACTTGCAGGACGACACGACACTCGTATGTTCCAGTGTCATTAGTCGTCACATTCTTCAGAATCAAAGACACGTCTCCATCCTTCATCTTTCTGTCCTGCAGATCCACCCGGTTCTTAAAAGATGGATGCTGGTTTTCTGGAACAAACTGATCATCCCGGTACAAAAGCACATATTCATCTCCCAGGTCATCTCTGCTCCACTTTACCACTATGTTGTTGTTGTTTGGAGCTCGACATGTCAGAGTGACGTCCTGTCCAGATTCAGCTGTGAAGATTTTCTGGTCTGAAAGAGGAAAACAGCGCAGAGCAGAGAGGTTAAAGGTCAAAATACAACTGTTGACTTCTACAGCAGTCAATCAGAAACAATATTATCTGTCAATGTTTATAAAAAGTATAAAAGTATATTGCAAAAGTTTCTGATCAAAATGATATAAAAAGGATTTATTTTACTGGTCTGTTGAGCAAAAAAAAAAAAAAGCTCCAGAAAGCAAAACACAAAAAATAGAGGAAGATTGGACTGTTGCAAGTGTGCCACACGATGGGAAATTCATAAATGACTGGAGCATTTTTTTTTTTTAAAGTACTTGCTAATTTTAAATTAAACATTTCAAACAGATCAACAAATACAAGCAAACACACAAAGTGTTTGTGGGCAGTTTGGATTAAAGTGTGTGTGTGTGTGTGTGTGTGTGTGTGTGTGTGTGTGTGTGTGTGTGTGTGAGAGAGAGAGAGAGAGAGAGAGAGAGAGAGAGCAAATGAAAACAATAATTTCTGTATTCAAAGGTCCTACAGGACAGGACAGAATCATTTAATCATTAAACGTTTTTCCCCTGAAAACACTGCATTGACTAAATATTCTTTACACGCACATCAGAAAGCAGCCATGATGGCTCCTGTAACTCCTGCTTATATGTTGCAGATTGTAGCTGTTAAAGTCAGCAAAGAGCAGAAAAGCATCAGAAGCAGCAGCAGGTCAGCTGATCACAGCCTGAACACAAACAAAACAAATCTGCAATACTGATTATTATGGGACTCATTTCTAAGACACTTTTCCTCAGATGGAAACTGTTTAGTTTCTCGCTGTTACACATCGAGCAGAGCGACGCAGTTGGAGCAGACATTTCCGTGTTCTCGAGTTCTGCTAAGCTGACATTTAGATCGTTATATAAAACCATTTTTGGTATTTTCAGTGGATAATAGAATCTGAGTTTTAAACCTAACTCCTTTAGTTTTAATTTAAGGTTTAAATAAAGCCAAAAGTTGCAGATCTCAACTGCTCCATCCACCATTTTGTGTCTTACAGACACATAGATAGATAGAACAGCAGGTAGATAATGCAGCATATGATAACGACTCTACTGCAAACTGTTTATCACACAAGAAAATATTGTTTGGTTTATAACAGTAAATTATAAAAGCTCACCTGCAGAGACAAACAAAACAAACAGCAAAGTCGAGAACACCAATGCAGTCACAGCAAACATTTCCGTGTTGTTGTCGCTGCTCTGATTTAGTTTGTTCTAAATGTCTGAGTCTGTTGGTATTTTCACTGAATAGCAGAACTTGGGTTTAAAATCTAACTATATTAGTTTAAATTTTAGTTTAAAATGTAAAAAAAAATGTTTTCTTTCAACCAGCCGGACGTGCCCCACTTCTAAACACAGAAGCAGCGTCACTGCGACATAATGACGGGGCGCACCGTAGGACATTTGGAAATAAGCGATAGAGTTGAAAGAAAGTTTTAGTGTTCAGATCTTGATCCACAGAACTAATCAGAACCTCTCATGTGTCATTCGTCATGTATGAACAGTTTGTGTTCCAGATATTTGTTTCTGACAGTAAGTTTCAGGCTCACAGCTTTCCTGCTTCAGTCTCCGGCTAAACCAGCTGTGTACTGACACACACATTACACTTCTTTGCCTCTGTCACAGCTGGATTACACTAACAGACATTAGGTCCACACAGACCCCACCCAGCCTTGTGTCTCCTTCACACACAGACAAACTGAATCAATATGAAAATAAGTCTTTGAGGAATATTATTCATTATTTAATCAGAGTGACGCTCATCTCAGCTGCACAGACAAACATGACAAACATCAAAGTGGAGCAGAGTGACGTAGTTACAGCAGACATTTCCATTTTCTACATTTCTGCTGATCTGACTCTTAGTTTCATCTAAAAGTCTGACTCTGTTTCACTGAATAACTAAACCTAAGTTTAAGCCAGACTAGGTGAGATTAAATTTAAGGTTTAAATAAAGCTAAAAGATTTCTCTTTCAGCCGCTCATTCAAAGTCAACACATGAAATGAAATTGCATTTTACCAACATTTGAAAATTTAAAAACCAAATGAATTTTGTAGCAATGATTTCATGGTTCAGGATTTACAGGCTTAACATCAACTAGAAAGGAAATTACATTTTAAATGAAGTCTCACTCTTTTTAAAAAAAAAAAAAAAAATCTGTTAAAACATTTTTATGCGTGATGTTAACTGAACTGTAACCATGACAACTGAAACATTTTACCTAAAAGACTGAAAATGATTTTAGAAAAACACAGCAAACACTTACTGTTGTTGTATGGAGACCTGTTAAATCCTCAAACTCTCTTCTGATCATCAGGATGGAAAAAAATCTATACAAAGATAAAAAGTGTGAGGTTGGTATAATCCATGCTTTTTCTGTAGGTCAAGAAAAACCTGATAAAGTCCCAGAAAGTTGATTCTGTTCATCTGGACGTAGAAAAATATCATCACTCATCCAAGTGACTTCTTCAGGCCACTGACGACTAAAGTCAACTTTTTTGGATTTCCTTACCTGGATGATTGAGCATGTATCAGGACACTATGATGAACCTACTCCTTTATGTTTATTTAACATAAGCAGTTAAAAAAAGTAAACAATAAAAAATAATAGAATGTAACAAGTTAATCTCTGTGAGAGGGAGAACTCTAACGAACCACAACGCTGATCTAACTGACTCATTTCACTTGACATCCTGTTTAAACAGACACATCCTAGTACTCAGAACAGAACCTAACCACCTACATTTAACCACATATGCAATCTTACTGCAGTTACAGGAAACGAACTTCAACTGGTTTCAAAGAAAAAGGGTGGATCCATAGAGACAAACTTCCAATCTGTCAGTGATTTGTCTTTAAGTTGTGTTGGAGCCACAGAGAGCAAATCTTTGTTCTTTATGGAGAACCAGTGAGGCTGTTTGGACTTTCCTATGAAACATCAGTGCAGGAGTCTCTCGGTACTTTTGTTTACAGTGAGGGACAAAGAAACACCCACAGAGAAGACATGGAAAAAACAAGCGTCAGCAAATTGTCTGCAATGCATGCAGCTCCTGCAACACTTCCTGTAAATCACATGACTATACTCACCTAAAAGGCTGAAGGCTCATTTTAAAGACTTGATGTTGTTCTTGAGGATTTCTGAAACCCTTGAACACTCCGCTGATCATCAGGACTGAACAACAGAGACACTTTAGATCTGTGTGACATTAGCGCCGATAGCACTTATTCCTGATTGCTCTGGCTGTAGGCTCAAATATTTGACAAGCAAATCCCATGTATGCTAGTTGTTGTTTCAAAGACACAGGTAGACGTGTAGAGACGACCTCACACTCCACTCTGTCTGTGTGTGAATGTAGATTTGATCCCAAAGCTGTTTATTAAACCACTCTTAAAGCTCTGCTGGTCAGGGCTCTTGGCTGAAGAAGAAGAATTATAAATAAATAATGTAAGAAAACGCACACAAAATATTTACTCCTCGTTACCTCATTGAGACTTTTCATGATCTCTTTTGACACTTCCATCATGGCATATCTCTTTGCTAAATATTTCTTTCCATCTCGTGAATTTCGTGTCACCGGGCGTCATTCTGCTGCCTAACAGCCTCTCTCTCTGCTTTGGCGACAGCAAAAGATTCTTCCAGAGCTTTGCTGTGTTTGTATTTCTCCTTCAGTCCCCAGATTTCATGTGGTATAGCTGAATTCTGTTTCCTCATTGTAAATGACGGCAAAGCCACTTTACTTTGCGCTTTTATTTTGAAACGTACCTTAGCACTTCCTCTTTTATTCTGTCAGACTTCCTGTTCTGTTCTCAGTGAAACGACACAAACACGTTGCTTCAGAGTGAGTAAAAACGTTTTTTTTTTTTAAACTATTCGTGCAAACTATGTATTTTATTTATCTGTCACATGCTATAACTTTGAAAGTTTACTCAATGTGGTTGAATTCGTTTTTTACTGTATATGCATGTCATTTGTTTGTGGTGTAGAAAGACTGGCTAAGAGATGTGCATGGAGGAGGTTGGCTAGCTGGTTCAGCATGATTAGCACCCTTGGAAGCAGAAAGAGGTTGGTTTAATAATGCAAATGATTGTTTATGTATTTAAGAGACAGAAAAGGTTGTCGCTAATTCATTTTAATAAATGCTGTAACATAAATTGTTTAAAAGCTATTGATTTATGTCAATGTCACTATTTGAGTTAATCAAAAATAATTTTCAATGGTAAAATGTGAACCTTTCTCCACTTTCCACTTAAATGCTATTATTGCATTTGTTTGTGCATCTTTATAGTTTTCATGGTGCCATATTGTCGGTGGTTTAAAGAGGAGAGAATAAAGTTGTCGAAGCTCTCTGCGTCACGAGTGGTCATTCCAAGTGGGCAGCTACACTCATTTCCTCTGTGTACTGTTTGATTTTATTATCCAAAACTATTTTCCTTTGGACTTCTTCTTCCAGAGCTTGAACTTGAGTCCTTGAGTTGTTGGAACTCTTGCTTCACAGCTTCACATTCTTCTTCCATCCAGTGAAAGCTGTCTGGTGCAGTGTCCATACAGGCTTTTCTGCAGATCTTCAACTTGTTGCAGCAGAATGAGATTTTCAGTGATCACAGTTCATGTAATGCATTTATGTCTCCTCAAAATGTCATTGAATTTGAGCCTCCTGTTGATGTTTGGCTTATTCATTTGGTGCTCTGCTTTTACCTTATTGTAATTTTTCTCTTAATATTCAGAGCTCTGAAGCTGTTTGTTTATTCTGGGTTTCAAAGCATCAAGTGGTTGGTTGATGGACTTGATAGTTTTGTGTATGGCGTTGCAGTTCACCACAGTGTCTCAATGTTCCTGGTGAATTTTGTGAGACTGGATGGTTTGTTTGTTAGACTCCACCAGTTTAGATTATGTTGAGGCATAAAGTGAGGTTCATAACTGCTGTGACATTCTGGTTCAGTTCACTTGAGATATTTATGCTTCACATTTGCTTGTTAAAATATAGTACTTTATTATTCTCTCTGCACTCATGAGCAGGTATTGGCCAGGCCAGGTCTTTATTGAAGTTTAGTTATTTTTTTTCCCCAAATCTCAATTAAACTGAAACACAGCACACAACATAAAATAGCACATTAACATACCACAGAAGCTAGAATAGTCTGGCAGTGAATTATTTATTTATTTATAATGTTTTAGAACTTTAAAAATAGAGCAAAACTTCTAATACAGTATACTTAATATAGTGATCTTATAGATATTTATACAGTATCACTGTGCACAATATCGCTCCTCATGACTAGGGATGGGTACCGGTATCCTGACATAAACGGTAGTAACCAGACCGAAAAGCAGCGCACATTTCGGTGCTTTTTTTCCCTCAGATGTCATAGACTTTGGATTCAAGCCAATCATTTTACCTTTCTGAGGATAGTAGGCGGGCCCAGGCACGTACGTTCTTTTAGAGCAGAGCTACAGATTAAAAATGCCCAAGGCGAAGCGGTTAAAAGTCTGGCTGTACTTCACAGCAAAAGATGCAAACTCAGCAGCCTGCAATAAGTGCTTTAAGCTGATACTGTCAAAGGAGGTAACACCTCAAAACCTGGCGATGTATAGCTGTTTTTTTTTTAAAGCCGAGAAATGCACCGTATTTGATAGCTTGCTGCGAGACCTCACACAGATCACTTGGGGGATGTTGCTAACTCCGGGTCCAATAACAGGCACCACACCCGCAGTAAATGTACAGTCCTGGCCCGTAGCCCTGCCAGTGTAGCAGAAATGATGACGGATGATGATGTCAGCAGCAGCCGTTCTTCTCTGCGTGAGTAGCTTAATGTTGTTCGTGTGTAATTTACGTTGAGTAGGCTAACCACGTTATTACATTAATGCATGTAAGGTGAACTAGCAAACACCGTCGTAGCTACATGCGGCTGTCTTCTTGTTTGATGGCAGATACTCCCTTCACCCTGGCCAAAAAGGCTAAAATGACCAAAGAAAAAGTGGAAAACAGTTAAACATGAGAGGTTTTTGGACAAAGTTTGTGTTTTTTCCATTGTTTAAGCACTGCTTCCAGCCAAGAGTGATACCATATATGCCCCATAGCTGCAGAAAAGGCTAACATCGTTATCTTTTTACAAAAAAACAGCTAAACATGAGAGGTTTGTGTTCTCCATTCTTTGAGCACCGTTTAACCACCGGCAAATAATAATGATAAACAATATGTGTTATTAAAATACAGTCTGAAGAGTCTGGTTTATGAATGAAAATGTTCAAGCGCCGTTGATCAGACTCAGGTACATGAAAGTTTTTTTTCCTTTGGGTTTATAATAATGTAAAAATGCTGATTCAGTATTAATCAATCGATGGAACACTAACAAACAGATTATTGATTGTCTATAATGTAAACTATATCATCTGCACTCAGACTGTCTTCTACAGTGTTTATACTAACACAGTGTGAACAGGTTTGATGAAAATCAGAGAAATGTGTTGTAACCAGTTGCACCTGGAAGATTTCTGCTTTCTGTCGTGTGATTGGCAGAGAATTCTTGTGATGAAGTGTGTAGGGTGGTGTCGGTTCTCTTCAGTGGAGGTTTCAGGAAGTATAACACATCATTCCCTCTTTGTGTAATGAGCCCAACACTTGTTACAGCTTGGATATCAGCAGATTAAATGCTTAGTCCTTGTAGGGGGGATTAATGTAGATGTTAATTTATCTACTATTCTTTAAATATATGTTATAAATGTGTTCTCTTTTTAAGTATTATTTTATTGATATTTTGCTAACAAATGCAGTAAAATTAAATCAGCATTCAGTGTGTTTCTTCCTGTCAAATGACAATCAAACCACCAACATAAGAATCACTCACATTTCAAACTGCTGCTAAAGAACAACAGTAAGCTAGTCTAAGCCCTGACTGTTGTTGTTTACATCTTCTCTATGATTGCCTAAAAACAATCAGTAAGCAAAGACAACAGGGATCATTTTTTTTCTGTTCATTATCCAGCCAGATATACTTGTGACACACATCTGCAGCTGGTCCCATTTGTGATTTTCAGTGTTGTCTTTTCTGTCCCATAAACCATGCAACCACATGAAACACAATTGTGCATTCATTTACATCTCATCATACACATGAAGTTTTAGACATCACAACTCCTTTTGTTTATGTTATTACACAACAAAAATATGTACTTCACACATAGATTACAAAGAAGAATGTCATCGGTGTGCTCACAACACACTGTGTCAGAATAGTCTGCTTGTTTCTTTCATGTGATTCTGTATATTTCAATTGTGCAACTGGAGTCACTTTAGGCAATCATGTGGTGTTTGCTAGGAACACTGGTAGCCAATATAATTAATTAAGCAGCACAGCTGGAGAGAATTGGTAGTTATATGCAGTCTATCGTCGTGTCCAAATTCATGGGCTGCATCCTCCTGAGGACCCGGCCTTCGCGGTCTACATGGGCCGGGTCCTCAGAAGGTCGGGTAGGCCGGAAGTAAACGGCCGTGAAATTGGAAGGTCTAGCCTTCAGATTAGCGTCACCGCTGTCTCGGTGGAGTTTAATAAACTCGGCCGTCTGCTCCTTGCTATCTAAAATATAACAGGACACTGGCGTAAATTCTCGACTGTCTCATACTTTTGTTTAATCAGTTTTCTGTTTGACGTTTAGTCAGCTGTGTAAAAACCAAGGAGGAACCCACCCGGGGGAATTAATAAAGTTTTATTTTATCTAATCTAATCTAATAACTTTAATCTCAGCCAAACCTATTTACTCACGAACAAATAAAACACTGAAAAAAGCCCAACAATAACATTTTTAGGTTGTCTAAGTGACTTATATATTACGTTTAACCCGAGCAGCGAAAGTCCGCGCTGATCTGAAAATGATGTGCCGGGAGTTGTGCCGTTCTCGGCCGCATCAGTGACCCTCGAGCTCCCGGCTTGCTATCGAGCTGGTGGGTAGCAGACGTCTCCGAAAACGTCAAAGCACTTTTGCAAATATGCGATATCTTGATAAATCGAGCAGATATTTGATGTTTACACAGCTACTTTCTCACCTGAAAATATGTTAAAAGTTTATTTTGTGACCCAGAAAGATTAGTAAGAGTAATTTTAAAACTTAGTAGCGGCCGCCATTGTTGGAAACTGGAGTTTGGCTGGGCCGCGCTATGAATTCTGGGATATGGTAGGCCACGAAGGACACACCCGACCCATCCTTCAAATTCGGGGAAAAGGAGGACGCATTTGTCGGCTGTATTCGGAGGAGTCTACGAATTTGGACAGCCTTCGGCGCGTCGCTGTGACGTAATCGGTCTACAAATGCGGCCTCAGGAGGATGCAGCCCATGAATTTGGACACGACCCATATAAGCATAGTGAGTACAACCAACATTTGTGGGTTTTGTGAGGCGATAGCAGTTAGTGAATGTACAGCAGTTAGACAGTGATTAGAAGGCAACTATAGCCAGTGTGGTTGAGAAGAGCTTGTGAGAGAGTGGACTTCTGAAAGTGAGTGACTGAGGTGTGCTAGTTGGTTTGTGTGGTGTGTCTTTGAGTCTCTGTGTTTGTGGTACACTGGAGTAGGTAGATAGGTGGACAGGTGTAGGTGAGGGAAATGGATCCCAAAACTGTGAGGGAGCTTCTGGAGTTCAAACTCCACAATCGCTATCCTGAAGGATCAACCAGCAGAGAAAAATTTACAATCAAGAGAATAGCTGAGACCTTCAGGATAAATGCTGAGTACAATGGATAACGTCATGTAAACCATCAGTAGTAGTATTGTGTCTTCATGTGATCATTTCGTTTTTTTCTGTTTTTTCTTGTCTTGCCTTAATGTAGATGGAGACCTGTATTATGTATGCAGGCAGAAGAAGAACAAAATATCTGGTCTGCTCTGCCAAAGAGGCAAATGACATTTTTGAGGAATTTCATTCCAGCCACTTTGGTGGACACTGTGGATGGGAGAAGACCCACAGTGCTATCATGGCTATTACTATTACTTACACTATTACTGGCCTGGCATGGAGGGGGACATTAAAAAATGGGTGAGCACATTTTGTCTGAATAAGCCTCAAACTCATTTTGAAAACCCCAAAACTCCCCCCTCCTTTTTTTGTTTGTTTGTTTTTGTCTTTTGTTTGTACTTTGTTGCTCCTGACTAACTCATATTACCTACAGCTCTAAGGCATTTTACTGATTATTAGCATGTAATGTTACTTCATTTGTCAATAGGTTGCTCAGTGCCCACAATGCCAGTGTAAGCGGGCCAATATTAAGGAAAAGAAAGGATGCATTCCAATCGAGGTACAGTAACACAGACAGAATATTTGATACTGTCCAAATAAATCAAATGTAACATGTTTCCCCCCCCCCCTCACAGGTCACGGAGCCCTTTGAGCTCGTTGGAATGGATCTTGTGGGTAAACTAACCTTAACGGATGGTGGTAATCAATATATTTGTGTAATGGTTGACTATTTCACCAAATAGGCGGAGACCTACCCACTGGAAAAAAAAAAAACTGCAGATGAGGTCACCAGTTGTAGTCTGGATTTTTTTTTACAAATTTTGTGCACCTAAAACTGCTAACAGACCAGGGCTCAGAGATTTTCAACAAGGTGAGGTATTAATAGATCAAGCAGATATGTAATGTAAGCTTGGATGACTAATGTGATCACCTTTTAAAGGTCAACAATGGCTTGTGTAAAACCCTGGGCATCCAAAGAAGCCTCTGCTCACCATACCATCCCCAAACCAATGGCTTGGTGGAGAGATTAAATGGCACAATCCAGAGGTACAATACTGTCATTTATATTTTGTGCTGTAACTATGTCACAACGCCGGCTATTTAGTATATTGTTCTTTTGCATTCAATTTTCCCTCAATAAACTGTTGAGTGAAGAGCCCAAGAACTGGGACAAATTTCTGCAGTCCACCATGTTTGGACTGAGGACAAAAAAGCAGCTGACAACAAAATACAGCCCATATTTCCTCATGTTTGGCAGAGAGGCAAGGTATCCATTGGCGATCCCAAAGGAATACAAGGTAAAATGGTGTAATTTACAAGAAAGAAAATGTCTCAATCCTAATCCAGTTACTAAATCATTCTATTTTGGCAGATTACAGAAGACATGGTTACTAAAATCATTTCAAATGAAGACGTGTTTGAGGGCCTACAAACTCAAGAGGTGGTATATGCTGAAGTAATCAAAAATGTTAAAACCACCCAAGACAAAATCTGCAGGGGAAAGGCAAAAACGGGAGAGGAGGATGGCTTTCAGGTGGGAGACCTGGTTTTGCACAAAAATGTGAGGCAAGAACAGAGGTGGCAAACTGGATTCTGATATGCTGGGACCCCTGAAGATTGTGAAGCTGGATGGCAAAAGTGCTGACTTGGTGTCAGAGAAGGGCAAGAGGACTCTGAAGGTCAACATCGACCAACTGACACACTACTTCCAGCCTGAGGAGAGGGGCCCAGCTAAACTGAAGAACTTCTCTGCTTCCTGCAAGAGCCCATCAGCACCACTGGTCTCACCGCCTCCCTGCAAGGGCCCATCAGCACCACTGGTCTCACCGCCTCCCTGCTAGGGGCCATCAGCACCACTAGTGTCACCGGCTCCCTGCAAGGGCCCATCACTGGTGCAGTCTTGCTGTGACCGAGAAAATGGTGATAAGCAGACAAATGATATGTCTGACAAGTGCCTGACAATATTGTCGTCACAGTAATAACCAAAATCTGGGCTGGAGAAAGGGGAAACGTGCTGTGGTCCAAAATTGGGCAATACAAGTTATTTTCGGAAAACATTGCTGACTTGGCCCCTGGGAAAGAGTTGGAAAGTGAGGTATATAAATGTTTTCCAAATGAGTGTTCACCTTATTGGAAGGAAATGACAAAGTACCGTTTGTACTCCTAGATCATAAATGCCTATTTGACACTGGTGGGGCGACAACATGCTGCATTGATTATGGACTCCTATTTCATTACATCAGTTTGGCAGGGGTCCACAAAAGGTTTCAGAAAGGTGAGTTGGCTTTAACATTTAAACATTCTCATTTAAGACTATTCATGATTTAATTCCAAGATCTTCGCTTAGTAGCTGGATCTGCTAAATTCTGATGTGGCAGCTGGGGCAGTCTGTGACAACAGACACTGGACACTCATTGCAAGACATTACACCACCATGAGAATTTGAAATGAAATTACTAGGATTAACATGATTTCCATTTGTTTTTCAAGATAATTTATCTAAAAGAGATGCGGGCTGTCTTTGTTGACCCATTTGGGGCAACACAAGCACAAATGGATAAGTTCAGGGATGTAACAAGGTAAGCAAAAAAGGCTAATGTTAACCACAGTACTCATTTTTCTAACTTGTACATGTGAATTACAGAATTACATAAGGCTGCTGCACTGAGTAACATTCAGTACGTTTTTTTTTTTGTTTTTTTTTTTTTTTACAGAGCTCTGGTTAGAAGAAAATGTCCAGCCATCAGCAAATGGACGTGCTCAACTGTTGCCCATCCAAAACAGCAGGACCTAACATCCTGTGGCGTCTTTGTATGCAAGGTAAGTAAAATGCTCATGGTGTATTGTACCTGAATGAACAGATTCTAATGAGTAGAAAATGTTCAGCTTGCAGAACAAATTCTTTCGGGGACCAATATACTCTACCCTGTTGACGAGGAGCGGGTTGAAAGGCTCAGACTGGACATAGCGCTCTCTCTGATCCAAAACTCAGGTATACCCGAGAAACGGCATTTGGACCTCTATTTAAAATATTTCTGTGTATATCCTCATTGTGGCATATGTATTTTTAGATGACATTTCCCAGCTATGTCGTGCCTGTGGTGAGGGAAGCTCAGGTGCAGAAACCAATGACTGGGTAAGATAACGAAATCAATACCTCAGATGGAAGCACCTTGACTGGGTTACTTCAACATCACTGGGTGACATGTCACTTTGATGCACCAGCAGAGATGTTCTAGTTCAGGTAACCTGCATGCTTTTGCACTTTAAAGACACTAGAGGTGCTCTAGTGTGCAGATACTGCATATTTCTGTGCAACAGTCTTATATGTGTATCATTTGATGTTTTCATGTGTCCTTTAGGACACATGAAAACATCAAATGACTGTAACATGTTTAGTTGCTTTACTCAAGAGCCTGACTTCAGATGAATGACTCTGACTATCTCATTTTTCTTGCAGATTGAATGCACCTTCTGTGGGAAGTGGTACCACACAGTGTGTGTGGACTTCCCCTGTGCAGAAGGCGACTACAAATGTTGTGGTTGCTAAATAAACAGAAAAAAATTGATCCCTGTGGTCTTTGCTTACTGATTGTTTTTAGTGTTGACAATCCACATTGCTGGCATTCCATCGTTCAACATGTTTGTAGGTAGATTTAGATGTACCAGGGGTAAATGCAGCCACTCAGCTTTTACTCAATGTGATCATAGCAGCAGGTGCAGATGTGTCACAAGTTAATCTAGTAGTAGGCTGTGGTATTTGGCCACGGGTGGCAGCAGTGGACTGACCTCCATTGGAAACTGCTCCAGCTACTATGTGGTAGTCAGTAGAATTTAAATGTGGTGCAGATGTGTGTCACAAGTTGATCTGGCTGTAGGCTGTGGCACTTGGCCAGAGGTGGCGCTGGTTGATTCAAGTCCATGTTAGTGCAAACAAAGTAAACTGCACGCTTTAGTTGTGAAGCAAAAACGCTGAAATCGGAGAAATAAAACGTGCGAGGGGAACGATAACGACGACTAGAGTCTCCCGATTGTTTACTCTTGCTGTCCTGTGAACAACATCTGCGTGGTGTTAATTGTTTGCTGTTTTCGCGATCGCGTCGCGCATGAGAATATCACATATCACACACACAGATGACACATTTGGCGTTTTTTGTTTTGCTGGTTTGTCGGTAGCAGCTCCTGAAACTCCTGCCACACATCTGTTCGACCAAATCCAGTTAATCTAAACGCCAGTTAATCTGGAACACTGGCCAATAATATCGGTGACATTTAATGTATTTTATCTGATAAATAAACACTGTAAAATGTATTTATCACCCCCCCCCCCCCCCCCCGCGCCCCCAACAGCCCTTTTGAATTTTTCCCTAATTCTGAGGTCTCAAGGTTGGCAAGTAAGGCCACAACACCTCACTTTTTTACCACATGTATCGCAAACCACGTCTCAGCTGTTTGTGGAGGTAAAATACGTCCGCACAATTACACTCAGTGTGTGCGCATGGGGCTGCGAAACATTTATACAGCCTTATTTTGGACATGACTATGAAAGGCGGAAGAGGAAGTAGTTCCTTTGAATCTTTGAATGTAGACAATCCGAATGTTATAGTTTCTTTCCACTGTGTTCCTGTTAATGATAAAATACAAATTTACCCTAAATTACTAAATTATCAATATTTTAATGTGAGAATCAATTCTAGAACATAAATGATTGGTATCTGAGGAATCGACATTTCAGGATAGATCCGCACATCACTACCCTCCACACAAACTAACATACAATAACATTAGAGCACATAACAAACATATACATATTTCCAAAACGTACTATAAACGAATAAGCTTCAACCATTATTATCTAAATTAAAACCCTTCTTAACCATACTCCCCTAACCTAAAATTTCAGGCAATGTTCCTTAGTCTAGTTTGCCATTTTGTATTTCAGGCTGATTGTCCATGCCTAATAGCTGGTGACTGAGCCTTGCTTCTTTAAGCATGGATACTTTGTTATCACTGCGTCAGCTACATTATCGAAATTCTGCTCTGTAAGGATACATTTTGTATTCGACCATTTCTGATTAAAAAAAAAACAACTGCAATATATAAGATTTGAGTGTAGTACTTGGATGCAGAACAGTACCATTGTTAAGAAAGGCTTGGTTTCCTTGTTCTAACAGCACCTGGCAACTTTCACACACTATGTGCATCAGCGTTTGGCAACCCTGCTGTGAAACTTTATGTGGTCTTTGTTGCTGTGGCTCCTACACTTCCACTTTGCAGTTAATCATGGACTTGGGTAAACTATGACAGTACCACACTCAGATTCAGTGAGAAGCCTCTAGATACGGTCACTTACAATTGCTGCTTCTGACTTTCTGGTGATTTCCAGCTGTATTTGTACTGACATTAGATTACACACAGGTGCACTGTATTTAGTCATTAGCACTCATCAAGCAATGTCTATGGGCAACTGACTGCACTCAGACCAAAGGGGGCTGAATAATAACGCACACCCTGCTTTTCAGTTATTTATTTGTAAAAAATGTTTAGAATCATGTATGATTTTTGTTCCACTTCTCACGTGTACACCACTTTGTGTTGGTCTTTCACGTGGAATTCCAGTAACATTGATTCATGTTTGTGGCTGTAATGTGACAAAATGTGGAAAAGTTCAAGGGGGCCAAATACTTTTGCAAGCCACTGTAGATACAGTCACTTAGAATTGCTGCTTTCAGCTTTCTGGTGGTTTCCAGCTGCTGGGAGTCCCCCCTCCAATCGTAGAGTGTCACCAAGAGATTTTCTTCTAAATGTCCCGAAGAAAGCTGCACATGTTGTTTCATGTTTCATTTGACACAGTGACAAAAACAGAGCTGAGAAAATCCAGATTTCCATACATCCTGAAAAACACGTTATTCACATCTCCTTTCGTGCATGACTGCTAGAGATCATTTGAAATGTTGGGTTTGTTATCAAAACGTGTTTGCACAGGTAGTTTCAAGATTTAAAAAAAAAAAACAAGTAAAAAAAGAAAGAAATAGCAGGAGTGCACAGAGCAAGACAGCGGGGATTCATTTTCCGTAAATGAAGAAGACATCACATCACTGAGAGGAACGATGAAGGAAACATCTCTGCAATGTCTGCTCAGTAAGTAAAAACCTCTTAAGGTTACCTAAAGTTTATTTTTACAGATTTTTTGAATGTTGATTGATGACAGATGAAAGAAAATGACATAAGCAAAGAAGTGAAACAGTATTTCAAGAAAGTTTAAAACACAAAGAAGACACATTTCAGCTGTGAAGAGGAAGTTTGAGCATCTTACACAAAAAAAGTGAAAACTGAATTTAGCAATTTAGTGATTTTAAAAACAGAACTGGACTGTGGAAATACATTTACTATTACTTGTGAGGTCTTTTACTCAATGCATTCAAAAGGTCTACAGCTCAAAAAAGTAGAACTATATTAACAAAAATGAAAAAATCTTGCCGATTTAACAATAATACAGAAATTCCTCCATCCTCAGATGAAGATCAAGACTGCTTGTTTGTGCTCAGGAGCAAAAACATTAAAATGTCTACATTCAACATAAGCAGCATTCATTAACAAAACATAAAAATCTAAATAATAATCTGTACCACAAAAGTAGATGTTAGACTACAATGACTTCTGTTACTGGTTCTGCTGGTGAGACAATGTTTTCAACACATAATCTTTGTCCACAACCAAAAATGGAAAGATTAAAGGATGCATGTGTTTGATGAACTGCGGTGGCTCTGTTCTTTCACTGCAGACACCTTCAAAAGAACAGAGTCACCCCCTACTGGCCATTAGAAGGAATGCAGGTTTAACATTAGCTTTAGCTTCTCCTTTCAGGCCCATGTGTTTCTATGTTCTATGTTTGCAGCTCTACACATTTATAGACATGCTGCAGCAAGGCTTCTGACAAAAACATCTAAGTACTCTCATGTGACACCATTGCTTATACAGCTGCACTGGCTCCCCGTTGAATTCAGAGTTCATTTTAAGATTCTGGTTCTGACATTTAAGGCTCTTCAAGAACAAGCACCAGCGTACATCATTGAACTTTTACAGCCCTATGCCCCTAGTAGGTCCCTGAGGTCTTGTGATCAGGGCGTACTTGTTATTCAGTATACAAGACTGAAAACCAAGGGTGATAGAGCTTTTGCCACTGTGGCCGCCAGACTGTGGATCTCTCTTCCTCAGAACTTCTGCAGACTCAGTGATTACTTTTAAAAAACAGCTAAAAACACGTCTTTTTAAAATTGCATTTTGTTAACTTTTGACTGTTTTTGTTTTTTACCTTGTAAAGCACTTTGTGATCTTTTATCTAGAAATGTGCTATATAAATAACATTTTACTTACTTACTAGGGTTGCCTGTTACAGTACTGTTTTTCATTATTATGTTAGGATCTTTTAAATAATAAGAAAACAGCAAAGTGAGGGTTTTTTTTTTTTTAAGATAAACAAAATACACCTCTTTTTTATCTTTTAGTGCTGCAGTTTATTGTCTGGATGAAAACAGAATACATGCTGGTTGGGCAGAAAGGCTTAGAAAAGGATCTCAACACAGTGCACAACATGAACACAACACATAAGCTTTTAAATGTTTTTATAACTGTCTAAATACAGCAAATATATAAGTGATAATAGTTTTGATACCAAGTGAAATGACATATTATGCAATATGTTAAAATAAAAACATTAATAAAGACTGACAGAGTAACAGATGCAATTTTAAGCCTCAGTCATTAATAAAAATTCAATATAAAAGATTAAAAAAGATACATAATATCTGAACAGCTCTTGTTTAGGTCATGGAAGGATCTCTGCATGAGGATCAGTTTGTGCCGTCCAAACCTCACACAACAAGTTTGATCTTACAAACAGCTGCTGAAACAAAAATGTTCGCTGGCTCGATAATTACTATTACATTTCATATACAGTACACAGAAGCAAAATTACTGAGATTATATAAAACGGATCCATGAAAATACTGAAGACGAACAAACACTGTAGTTCACAGAGAGAACGGAGTCTGAACAGGTTTGATGATAATCACAGAAATGTGATGTAACTGGTGCAGATTTCTGCTCTCAGCTGTGTTTTTGGCAAACAGGTTTTGCTATACTGTGGAAACTTCAGGAGGTGATGGTCTGACTCTGGTGGGAGTGGGTTTGATTTGTTTTGAGGGGTTTTTACTGTTTGTTCTTTTAAAGGTGGGTCCAAAAGGTGCTTCATTTAGCATGTGTCTTTGGATATTTCAGTGTGTTCACATGTGATTTTCTGATTTTTGTGTTAGTGTTTTAGTTATAGTTAGTGATTTAAAAACTGTTAAGATCTGCCGTGGTCATTGCGGATTGAAATGTTTGTTTTAGCGTCTTGGTTTTCTGTCCCTCAGTTACAGCCAGTGCTCGGTGTTCCAAAGTAATTAAAGTAATCACAGTGCATTTTTCTGTAAATTAGTAATGTAACATGTGACCGTACTAAATTCAGTAATTACATTATTTCTTGTTACTACAAGGGGGTCTTTAATCTGCGCTCATGTTGGACAGACAGAAGCGTTTTTGAAAGAATTGAAAGAATTTTTGTCATGAGAACTTGCGCTACACTCATCTTATCCTCAATTTATCCTCATGTTTATATTTTTAACTTAATTTTTAGACAATGAGTTCCAGGTCATTTTGCAGAGTAATACAAAACAGATGTAACAAATGACTTTCTTCGGTATGAAATCAAGGAAAGATGATGACTAATGTGTAGTATATTACTTTTTTGAGTAGCCCAATAATGATTACAGAATATTAGCCAAGACTTAGGTTAGGCCTGGTAGGGGAATGAATGGTGAAGTAAATATGTCTGCTGCTGTTTGTTTGTCTTTGGCTATTCTTATTTTACAGTTGTAATGTTAATTGTGAACATGTTTGATTGACGTTTAGCATCATGCATTTTTGCCTATTGTTTCTTTGTTTCTATTTCTCCAACAACACAGAAAACCTCACTAAATCAGTCTGATGTTTCAAACAGCTGCTGATCAACAGCAGGCCTGTGTGAGACATGACTCTGTGTCTTTTTATGTTTTATGTAGATCAAAAACCAACAACAGCAACAAGAAGCACAGCAGAAACACTCAGAACAACTATAAGTCCAACAGGTCCAACCCCTGGGTGTCCTCCTGTCTGACCTGCAGGTGAGAAACAGGTGTGAGGTGTCAGCTCTACAAAGTCTCATCAACAACATCTTTAGAAACAAACATCAACAACCAGGAAGCAGCTTCATCCCTGATCACACACACACTCAACTCTACTCACTCACCTGGAGGATCAACATGAAGGTGGATGATGCTGATGGGTTTCCATGAGCGTGTTTCTCTCATGAAGACACGACACTCGTATGTTCCAGTGTCATTAATCGTCGCATTCTTCAGAATCAAAGACACGTCTCCATCCTTCATCTGTCTGTCCTGCAGATCCACCCGGTTCTTAAAAGATGGATGCTGGTCATCTGGAACAAACTGATCATCCCGGTACAAAAGAACATATTCATATCCCAGGTCAGCTCTGCTCCACTTTACCACTATGTTGTTGTTGTTTGCAGCTCGACATGTCAGAGTGACGTCCTGCCCAGATTCAGCTGTGATGATTTTCTGATCTGAAAGAGGAAAACAGCGCAGAGCAGAGAGGTTAAAGGTCAAAGTACAACTGTTGACTTCTACAGAAGTCAATCAGAAACAATATTATCTGTCGATGTTTATAAAAAGTATAAAAGTATATTGCAAAACTTACTGATCAAAATGATATAAAAAGGATTTATTTTACTGGTCTGTTGAGCAAAAAAAAAAAAGCTCCAGAAAGCAAAACACAAAAAATAGAGGAAGATTGGACTGTTGCAAGTGTGCCACACGATGGGAAATTCATAAATGATTGGAGCATTTTTTTTTTTAAGTACTTGCTAATTTTAAATTAAACATTTCAAACAGATCAACAAATACAAGCAAACACACAAAGTGTTTGTGGGCAGTTTGGATTAAAGTGTGTGTGTGTGTGTGTGTGTGTGTGTGTGTGTGTGTGTGTGTGTGTGTGTGTGTGTCTGTGTGTGAGAGAGAGAGAGAGAGAGAGAGAGAGAGAGCAAATGAAAACAATAATGTCTGTATTCAAAGGTCCTACAGGACAGGACAGAATCATTTAATCATTAAACGTTTTTCTCCTGAAAACACTGCATTGACTAAATATTCTGTACACGCACATCAGAAAGCAGCCATGATGGCTCCTGTAACTCCTGCTTATATGTTGCAGATTGTAGCTGTTAAAGTCAGCAAAGAGCAGAAAAGCATCAGAAGCAGCAGCAGGTCAGCTGATCACAGCCTGAACACAAACAAAACAAATCTGCAATACTGATTATTATGGGACTCATTTCTAAGACGCTCAGATGGAAACTGCTCGATCCGCCATTTTGTGTCTTACAGACACATAGATAGATAGAACAGCAGGCAGCCAGAAAAAAAGTGTGAAGCACCAAAAAGAGGCGATTACAAATGAGTATAAATAAAATAATGTCTTTAAAAGTGAATTTAATATGCATAATATACAAGCAAAAGACTTTATTAGACTCTGAGTGACTCCACCCAGTCTCTTCACATACGAACAAACTGAACTCATATGATAACGACTCTACTGCAAACTGTTTATCACACAAGAAAATATTGTTTGGTTTATAACAGTAAATTATAAAAGCTCACCTGCAGAGACAAACAAAACAAACAGCGAAGTCGAGAACACCAATGCAGTCACAGCAAACATTTCCGTGTTGTTTTCGCTGCTCTGATTTAGTTTGTTCTAAATGTCTGAGTCTGTTGGTATTTTCACTGAATAGCAGAACCTGGGTTTAAAATCTAACTATATTAGTTTAAATTTTAGTTTAAAATGTAAAAAAAAAGTTTTCTTTCAACCAGCCGGACGTGCCCCACTTCTAAACACAGAAGCAGCGTCAGAATGACATAATGACGGGGCGCAGCGTAGGACATTTGCATAAGCGATATAGTTGAAAGAAAGTTTTAGTGTTCAGATCTTGATCCACAGAACTAATCAGAACCTCTCATGTGTCATTCGTCATGTATGAACAGTTTGTGTTCCAGTCTTTGAAGCAGATGTTTGTTTCTGACAGTAAGTTTCAGGCTCACAGCTTTGTAGCTGACACACACATTACACTTCTTTGCCTCTGTCACAGCTGGATTACACCAACAGACATTAGGTCCACACAGACCCCACCCAGGCTTGTGTCTCCTTCACACACACACAAACTGAATCAATATGAAAATAAGTCTTTGAGGAATATTATTCATTATTTAATCAGAGTGACGCTCATCTCAGTTGATCTGACTCTTAGTTTCATCTAAAAGTCTGACTCTGTTTCACTGAATAACTAAACCTAAGTTTAAGCCAGACTAGGTGAGATTAAATTTAAGGTTTAAATAAAGCTGAAATTTTTGTCTTTCAGCCGCTCATTCAAAGTCAACACAACACGCATTAACGTGACGTGCAGAGTGACGTGTCTGAGTGCATCTATTGTTAAATTCTTATTCTATATTATTCTATAAAAAATCAGGTCAGAGTGTTTACCAGGTTCAGTTGTTATCTCCACAGAACAACACTAATTTTGTAAACCAGTAAAGTGAAGCTTCATCCTGGATCAGCTGGATTAAGATTAACAGACTTTGGTCAACCTGTTAGATTACCTAGATGTAAGTAAATAAGTACATTTGATTTTTGTTGCAAATAGAAAAACCAAAGTGCTTATAATTTAATTAAAATACAAAAAATATTTTCCTAAAAAATATGCTTTTGAAGCTTTTAGTCTGGAGATAGTTCTGAAGGCTCAAAAACGTCATTTTAACACTTACTGTCGTTCTGATGGCATCTGTGAAACCCACAAAGAGTCTTCTGATTGTCATGATAAAAAATTATTCACAAAGATAAAACGTTTAAGGTCAGTATCCACCTGTCTTCTTTTTCAGTGGGTCAAATGGAACCTCATTAAATTGTATTCCACTCAAGAAAAAAGGTAAAAAGTTCATGAGTTAAAAGTCAAAAGATAAAACATAAATTAAAAATCTAAAGGTAAAGTGGATGTTACCACATTACCTTACTGCCACATAACAGGAAATGCACCTGTAGTTCCCTGTAGCTCGTTTTATGTCACAACATGGACATGTGACAACATGTGACAGGTTAGTAGCCTAACCTGATTGATTCCTGATCTTAAATTTGATCCCTAACAAAAGAAGTGAAAAACAAACCTGACAAAGTGCAACAGCTTCTCACTGCAAACATTATTAATGTTTTTTTGTATTATTAGTGCTCATTTGATGCTCTCAACATTCTGTTAATCCATTATTGATCAAAGTCTTAAAGAAATCATTAAAGAAATCCAGCTCAGAAATAAAACACTGAAAATCCTTACAGACCGTCATCTGTGTCCAGATCTATTTTATGTTTTCAGTTATTGAAGTTTTATGTGTGTCTCCAAAGAAGCTAAAAAGGCAACAACAATCCCTAACTACCTCTGCAGACGCTGACACTGTTGTAGTTTCTATGTAATGATAAGATAAAACTTTATTAATCCCTCGGGTGGGTTCCTCTGGGAAATTCGGTTTCCAAAAAAGCACAGCACCGACAGAAGTTACAGAGTTACAGAATATTATATATATATATATATATATATATATATATATATATATATATATATACACACATATATAAATACAAAGACATATATAGATAAAATATACAAAGGGGATAAATAGAATAAATAGGAATAAAAATAAAAATACAAGTGAATTGCACATTTCAAGTATGGAGCCTATTGCACCGCTGATTATTAACAAAAAGTATTGCACAAATGGAGATTCTCATGAAGATTAAAAAAGTCTGTTAGCGATGTGTCATAATAACCAATAAAATGTTGGCTGGTTTTCAGAAGTAGTAACTGATTTTCCATCAGCACCATGTGGGTGGAAAAGAAGTGTGTGTGTGTGTGTATCCTGGTCAAACTGGTTCAATCTCAGTGAAGCAAAAGCTTTTCAAATGCTTCTTATAGCTTATACATCTGCAAGTCCACTAGTGTGTGCTGGACTGCAGATTTCAAAGTAGTATCGCAGGACAGGTGAGTGGGCCATAGTGCCTGCAGCTGTTTCCAGACCGGTAAACGGGTAAAACTTTTTCTTTCAAAGAAAGACTTCCTGATGATTAGTTAACCAACTGCAATAGATTAACAGCACTTGGCTGTTCCTTACTCCCTACAGTTTTTAAGAAAGCACTTATCTTTTCACACACTGGTTCTGCAGTTTGCCTTGATTTTTTTTTTTTTTTTTTTGTGTAATATTCCCATTCATCACTCATCTTCTAAACAAACCCAGGCCCCCTCTCTTATACGCTATATAACACCTGAAACTGCCCCCCAATTCTCAGCTGCCTTTGCTGCATCTCCTCAAGCCACCTTTGATGTCACGGTTCTGGGTCATTCTGACCCAGCATTTTCAGTTTCTTATGTTTTTGGTATTCTTCTGTATTATAATTTATGTTCTGATTCTTTAGCTATCCTGTGTTGATTATTGTCATTATTGTTCTATGTTCCAGCTTATTCTGGTTTAGGGTTTAGTTCTTAGGTTTTGTTCTTGTGCCCTCATGTTTAGTTTAGGTTTAGTTCTGTACTTAGTCTTCTCTGCTCGTGTGTTCCCTCTGTGTAAGTCCGCATTTCTTAGTCTGCGTCTTTGTGAATTGTTTCCTGTTTTATTTTGAAGGGTTATGTCTTATGTTAGTGTGTCTAGCTTCCCCCCCCCTGTCTCGTTAGCCCTAATCTCTCCCAGCTGTGTCTCCCTCCTGTTTTTTATTCCTTTGTGACTTCCTGGTGTTTCTCTGTGTCAGTGTCGTGTTGTACCCTCAGATTGTGCCTGTGTGTTTTGGTTTGCAGTAGTCATTGTTCAGTTCAGTTCATGTTTTGTTTTTTGCCAGTAATAAAGTTGAGGTTTTTTGAGATGCGTTCAGTCTCAGAGTCCTGCATTTGGATCCCTGCCGGCCCGGACACAGAGCCTTGACGTTTGATGAAAGTTCTCTTCATTGCAATAATCCTGATGAGCTACTTGCATGTTTTAATTCTGCTTGTACCAACATTATAGACTCAACTGCTCCTCTAAAATGTAGATGGCAAAAATGTAAAACTCAGCCTTGGCTTACAGTTTTTCTCAGTTGCTTTGGTGCATTTCTCACAACAGAATTGATCTCCACTAAGGCTCTTCTCAAAGCAATTAGTGCAAACTGCAAAACATGGTGGATAACCTGCAAAAGTGAGTCACTTCATCAAAAAGAAAAGTCAGTTGTTCAAAATCAAGTCAGTTGCTCAAAATAAGTAGTCAATGCTTCAAAAGCAAGTCCCTTAATCAAAACAGATAATATATTCATCAAAAGCAAGTACTTATATTAATCAAAGTGTCAGGGCTATCACAATTACAAGTCATAACACCAGCACCTTTGGTCACAAAATCAAATGGATTGAACAGGTTCTCATTGTGACGGATTTCTTTGTAGGTGCTTCCCAATGACATGTCAAGTCTGGACGGCATGCATGGCATGTTGAAAACCATAAATTGTAAAGGAAAATCAAAACACTTCATATGCACTCTTGATAATATTCATTTGAAACTGTTCACAGCATTGTGCAACTGGGGACAGTAAATCAAACATTTTACAGCAAACATAAACTCACTTAGACAGTAAACCTTACTCCAGTAGTTATGAAACAAAAACAAACAAACTGAAAAACAGACACTGCTGCATATCAATCATTGATATCTAGACGCTCCCGTCTGTCTGCCCACATATTTGCATCAACATCACAGCGAATGTAAGCTCTATCGATGCATCGGGGAAAGTATCTTCTGGAGTGTCAAATCCGCCCTCTGCAGGACTCTGCTGTGATGTCATCACAAGCTGCATCCATAGCTGCTAGCAGGGTCATTTGGGTATGTGGATGCCTGTCATATACTTTCCACCTCCAGGAAGAGAAAAACTCCTCAATTGGATTTAGGAATGGAGTGTAAGGAGGAAGAAACTCCATAAGCATCCTGTCGTGTGCTGCAAACCACTGCCTGACTACAGCAGAGTGATGGAAGCTAACATTATCCCAAACCACTACATACATTGTCCGATTGTCACCAGGATCATCCCTTTCATTAGTGTGAGATAAGGTTCACCTGAGAAAAGTAATTTATGGAGATTTTCATGGAAACTCCTTAAAAATAGGGTTTTCAAAATGGGTGTACAAATTGTTTGACAAGATGTTCAACAATTTTGAGTGCACTGACACAAGCAATGAAATGAAGACTATTAGTTGTAAGGACAATGACTATTCAGCCGGTACAAGTATAAATAATTGTGACATTCATGATAAAAGCAAGGAGATAGTGATGAATAGCAAGTCAAAAGTGACCATTCTTTAGAATTTTTACTTACTCAACTGCTTCATGTCCAATTCTGGTTATCCTAAAGTTCTATTCAAGACAATCAACTCTGTCCTGCATCCCACCACTTCAGCCATATCTGAGTCTGTCCCACACACGTCTGAGGATTTTCAAAAGTTCTTTACTGAAAAAACTGATAACATCAGAGCACATATCCTGCTCCCACCCCAAGACCCTTCTGAACAACCTGCATGTTCATTCTTTTTCTCAGAATTTAAACCACTCTCATTATCCCTGTTTTAGACCAATCTCTAAGCTGCCATTTCTTAAGGTTCTAGAGAAAGTTGTCCTCCACCAATTATCCTCGTTCTTAGACGCACATAATATTCTGGATAAATATCAGTCTGGTTTCAGAGCCTTCCACAGCGCAGTCTGCTCTACTGAAGGTGTTCAATGATGTTGCTTTTATCTGCTGACTCTGGAAAAAGTACAGTTTTAATTCTTCTAGACCTGAGTGCAGCATTTCACACTGTCAACCACACATCACACATCTTTTCTGTTAAAAATCTATTAAATTATTAACTTGTAGAACTTTATTCTATGAAAACCTTTATGAGTTTAAATATATTTTGGTTACATATAAATATTATATTTTCTTGTATGGTTTTAGAGGCCTGACTGTAGGATAAAAAATAATTACATGGGCAATAAGAAAAGAGGTGACATATAAAGCAGGTCTGAGTGTTTCACAGGTTCTGTTATTAAATGATGTCAACAGAACAACACAAACATAACCAAAACTCACCCATCTAACTGGAGGTTCAAACCTGGTTCAACATATCTACCATGTATGCAGATCAATCATTTAATGCTTTAAACACAAACAGTGTCACTTTATCCTGGATTCTGTAATGCACAGTGAGACAGTGCAAGGCTGCTGTGATCTCTTTTTTGTCCCAGTCAGTAATCTGGCATTTGGCTAATGACTGTAGTATGCATTGCATTGCAGGGGTCCAGTTTACATGTGAAAAGGCATAACCCTTACCGAAAGCATTGCAGTCTGGTGATTGTTCTAAAGGCTGAAAGACGTCACTGTTGTTCTGCAGGCATCTCTGAAACCATCAAGCACTCTTCTGATCATCAGGATGGAAAAAATGTCCACAAAGAAAAAACAGTGTAAGGTCAGTGTACATTGTATACCCACTTTAACTTTACTGTATAAAGAGCTAACATCTCCAAAATGCTAGGAGTAGTTAGTCTTTATAAGAAGTGTTTGTGAACTGAAAATCAAGAATGTGGGATGCTGTTTGTCCGTGATTTGGAAAGCCCCAACGCAGGGGAAAGTAATTCTGTCGGAGAGACCTACCTTGGCAGTTGTGCAGGTGAAGACAAAGGGAAGATATGCTTCATCATATTTTCTAGTATTTGGCTTGGAAGAAAGTTGGTTTGGAAACATATCAAGCGATGCTGCATCTTCTGCTTTGCGTTTATGTAGTAGCCCCGTTGAAAAGTTGTCCATTACGCTAGCAGTGTCTAAGCGTTCTTTTTTTTAATTCATACCCCCCACACCCTTGAATGGCTCTACCCTAAGCCCACAAGGTTGACAAATGTTTCAAAGAGAGATTTTCATTTGATCTCAAATAAAAGAAGTGAACACAAAGACCTGACAGTGTGCAGCAGCTGCTGACTGCAAACATTATTAATGCTCTTCTTTTATTATTGAAGCTCTTAGACACAATGAAAGCATGAACCTGTTTCTACTGCTACTGCTCCACTACGTCCAGTGGGCTTAAAGCAGATTTCAAACAGTGATCACAGGATTGGGCCGTGGTCTCTGCTGCTGTAAATAACACATTATGATTAAGGCTTTTTTAGAGCAGGGTGTCACTTCTTAGCCAAAAAACTATAACCTCTGTTAAAACTCATCTTTGTATATTTTTTTGGATTAACCTCATTTTGAGACTTCTTGATTTTTCTCCTGACACATGAAACCTAATAAATGTAAAAGGTTTCTTTCTTTTGAACATGACTACAAATGAACTTACAAGCACAAACATGCACAAGCAAGACGTTAGACTGACACATAACAGTCAGAGGATCCTGGGATTTCACCCGAGGGACTGAGTTGATTGAACACACAAAAACACACAAAAGACTGCACTGCAGTCGTTTTTATTTCAGGCTAAATGTTGTATTTGTGGAACTTTTAAAAAAAAATATTCACAGAACCAGCACAATGATTTTGATATCTTATTTTTGTAAATTTTTGTGTGTGTGGTGGAAAACTTTAGAGAGACGTATGGCACACAGACACACACATCTTGGCATGACTTGAACAGTTGCTTAGTGACATATTTGACACTGCCCCCAAACACACACGCACACCAGCATCAAGGCCAAGCGACAGCTCTTTTATTTGTGGCAACACATGCACACACACACACACACTGCGATTTTTAGCCTCTCAGCACAGGATACATAGACTCCTGGATGGCTGCCGCACGCTTTTCCTGCTTGGCTCTTGTCAATCAATCTGGCTGAGTTCCAGCCCCGCCCTGAGCCTGTCCCTGCAAGCTCACTGTGTCACCGCTTCGCACCGTTTCAACGGACGCTACAACACAACATGTTGGGACTGGTTAGCATCCCTTTCACCACATGTTACATATAAGTTTCTGCTCTGACTCATACTTCTGTATAAGGAGCAGCTTCAGTTCAATTTAAGCTTTGAATGAGGTGAGACAGAATTAAGGTTAAAATGCTGCAGAAACATAATAAAAGCAACAGAATGATAACACTGAAACTGTAACCAATCAAATCACTAGAAATGGGAGGAAATAAAGACGTGTAAATGTGTTTTCATTCCCAGTTACATCACTGATATGTTCCCAGCGAACCTGATTGTTGTGAAATTTCCTCCAGCCCTTTCTTTTTAGCACCACTTACTTTTCTAGCCTTTTGTTTTCCACTTCCCAATTTTTCGAGACATTTTATGACTGTTAAGTTTAAGCTTTTCTCATCTTAAACATTTGAAATGTTTTCTATGTTCTGTAGTTCATAAAATATGAGCTTTTGAAGTTGGCAGAGAACTGCATCCTGTTTCACATTTACATTTCAGAACAGTTCAGCAGTTTGCATTTTCATGAGAGGACTGTTTTGAATGGGCAGTCTAAATAAAATAAACCTCCACAAAAGGGTTGTTTTCATCTGTTGTGATTTTGGTTAAAGGATAAAGGAGACAGAGAGGAAATGAAATAAAAGGAAATAAAGCTAATTATTCCAGTCAGAGGGAAGCTCAATTAAAAACATCAAACACACTGATTCTGTTTGTATTATTGTAGTTTATTTTCAGATTCAGTGTTTGTGTTTTGAATATTTTTTCTGGAGGTTTAAATATAAAGAGAGTCATTTCAAGGTCTGAGCTCTCTATACCTAAGGCTACGTTCACACTGCAGGCGGAAGCGCATCAAATATGACTTTTTTGACCCTATGCGACCCATATCCGATCATGGTATGACAGTTTGAACAGCACTAATCCGATATTTTCAAATCCCACCTAAGTCACTTTTGTATGTGGTACTGAATCCGATGCATATCTGATGTTTTAGAAAGTAACTGCTGTTTGAATGATCATGTCGCATTAAATCCGTCTTTTACATCCCTGACACAAGACAGACGCCAATTATCAGCACTGGAGAAGACAAATGAGAAAGCATGGCGGCGTAAACTGGAGACGGAGCGAGTCAATGCATGGAACCTGAGGTTTTGGTCTTGATTAGCATATGGGGAGCCAATTTTATATAAGCTAAACGAGTCCGTGTCCATATATACCTCTGCACGGAGCCATTGTTAAAGCACGGGCTCTCTTTTTTTCTCAGTGTCCTTCTTTCTGTTATTAATTAATTTCTGTAATTAATTTGTCAAAATTACAATTACGACTGTGCAGAAATTGATACGATTACGTGTGCAGTGACGTTCGAGGCCTCGCGGGCAGTCTGTACCACATGACTCAGGAAGTGGTTCGCGCCAGATTCGAAATAAAATGGGCAGCAAAACACAGCTGATTTCCCATCACACTGTGTTATGGAATTGGATTACATACGTGCTACATAGTTACTTGAGCATTTCTTCTTCAACGAAACCAGCAAGGAGGAATTTTTTTTTATCTCATCTCCTAATAAGGTATGCACACAGTAACAAAAATCACGAATGATAAGTGCCATAATACAAATAAACAACACTACAGATCCTATAATCTGATTTATGTCTTTTAGTTTATTAAAAAGTGAAGCACCACACAGTTTGTGTCATTATCCAGATGTACATAAGCATGATTACACAGTTACACAATCATACACAAACTCTGTCCTGATAGTTTCCACTTTCTCTTTTGTATCAGACATGCTGAGACAATATTCGGGATAAATAACCATGAAAACAATTTATTTATTCAGTTTAGAGGTTTACACATCACATCATTATAATCACAGAGCCTGTTTTACTTGAATTGTCTACTTGATGGCGCAGTAGAGCAAATGAATCATCACGGTGCTTCGAACCATGAGTCGACCAATTGGATGGAAAGCTTCAGTTCATCACAAGGCTTCATCTCACCATCACTAGTGAAGATTGCTAGCCCACAACTACACCTGAGACTTAGAGACACACGTTTTCAAAGTGAAAGTGAGAGAAAGAGAGAAAACGACAAAACCCCAAATCTGCAGCATCATAACAGGATCAGGTTTACTACCAATACCGCTGAACTCATGTGCTGAGAGTTCAGATAGGAGCCTGTAAGACTGTACCTCAGAACAGTTTCTATTGTAAGGACTAGACAGGCATCAAAATCAGAATCCTTATTGTCATTAAATATCAGACGTTCAGCAAACATACAAGTTAAATGCCTCATCTAATTACATGTTAAATATCTTATCTGAGATGTTTATTAATAAAAAGTTTCATCATCAGTGTCAACACTTTTTCATGTGTTTACAGTGCAACTCTTCTTTTTTTTAAATTTCCTTCCATTGCTTAAGGACTTTGACTGAAATAAATAAATAAATAAATTTCAGCTTTCTGTAATCATTGTCCTGACCATCTTTTGAGCACATTTTACTCTGAAGTTTGAAGTTTGGAATTTGTCTTTTCTTCAACTTTCAATACTCTAAAAGCTTTAAATGTGATCCTGAACCACTCCCAGGACAGATGAGATATATAATGGCTCCTGTTTGCTGTGCTGAACCGTTGCTGCCCTGATGTAATACCCAGTTTGACCAGTGGATGGTAGCAGACTTTGAATGTGTGTGTGCTGGTTCAGAAGGTATGAGTCAGTAAGAGCCACGTGTTGATAAGTTTGTAGTTTATGAGACACTGAAACGCTTAATCTCTCTGTTCTCATTATAAATTACTAAGCGTTACACTCTGAACATTATTCAGAGAGAAGAAATTTAAAATCCTTTCATCAGTCAAAGAGTAACAATCTGCTAACAGCAATATGATCACTCTACTCTGTCTACATATTTGATCAAACATATTTGAAAATGTTTATGAAAATTTCCTGAAGTTTAAATGAATAAATTTCAGGATTTTTGCCTACAGCAGTGAAACTTTTCCAAAAGAAAGCCATCAGATTTGTAATGGCACCGGGTATCGGTACCCATTCCTAATTGCAACATGGCATTTTGGGGCTTCTAACTAAAATAAAAATGGGAACGTAAATAGTGTATAGTTTGTATGTGAGGAGCAGGATTTTGAATTCAATTCTGGATTTGAAGGGAAGCCAAAACAGGAGAAATCTGCTCTCTCTTTCTAGTCCCTGTCAGGACTCTTGCTGCAGCATTTTAGATCAACTGAAGGCTTTTCAGTGAGTTTTTTGGACATCCTGATAATAATGAATTACAGTAGTCCAGCCTGGAAGTAATAAATGCATGAAGTAGTTTTGTGTGTTATCTGGCTTCATGGACAGATAGAGCTGGGTGTCATCTGCATAGCAGTGAAAATGTATGCTAAATGTCTTCTAATGATACTGCCTAGGGGAAGCATGTATAATGTAAACAGAATTGGTCCTAGCACTGAACCCTGTGGAACTCCATAATTAACCTCTGTGTGTGAAGAGGACTCTCCATTTACATGCACAAATTGGAGTCTATTAGATAGATATGATACAAACCACTGCAGCACAGTACCTGTAATACCTACAGCATGTTCTAATCGCTCTAATAGGATATTATGGTCAACAGTATCGAACGCTGCAATGAGGTCTAGCAGGACAAGCACAGAGATGAGTCCACTGTCAGAGGCCATAAGAAGATCATTTGTAACCTTCACTAAAGCTGTTTCTGTGCTGTGATGAACTCTGAAACCTGACTGAAACTCTTCAAATAAACCATTCCTCTGCAGATGATCTGTTAGCTGTTTGACAACTACTCTTTCAAGGATGTTTGATATGAAAGGAAGGTTGGATATTGGCCTATAATTAGCTAAGACTGCTGGGTCTAGAGATGCTTTTTGAGTAAAGGTTAAACTACAGCCACCTTGAAGGCCTGTGGTACATAGCCGATTATTAGAGATAGGTTGATCATATTTAAGATCGAAGAATTAATTAATGGCAGGACTTCTTTGAGCATTTTTGTAGGAATGGGGTCTAAAAGACATGTTGATGGTTTGGAGGAAGTAATTATTGAAGTTAACTCAGAAAGATCAATTGGAGAAAAAGAGTCTAAATGACTTAGATGATCTGAATCTGAACACTATATAATACCGACTGTAGCCTCAGCAGAGGTAGCATCTGCAGACCACAGATGGTCTAAACATCTGCAGAGGATCGAGAGTAGATATACTGGATGAAGAATTTTGAAAATAAAGCTGCAAGGCAGGAGGAAACGAGGAATATGCATACAAAATTAATGGAAAGTAAAGGAAGGCATGCAGACGGTTGATGTGCTGTGGTGACTGCTAAAAAGAGAACCTGAAAGAAGACAAAGAAGAAGAGCATCATATAAAATCTTCATCATCTTCTTGTGAGTCCCACATTGTGCAGTAGATGAGCGGGTTATTACAAGCAGTTTGGTAACAGGTTCCAATCCAAGATGGAGAAACAGATTTTTTTCCCCTAAATATTCAGCAAGGAAATGCCTCTAAACTGAAAAAAAGTCTTGGGAGTTTTGTTTCCTTGAAATTAAGATGTTAACCATTTTGCATGGTATGGTCTGAGGATACCAAACTATTACCATAAGCCTCTATAGCTCATTCACAAGCATAAGGCAGTTCTTAAACATACTTTGTTTGGGTCAGGTGCATGTTGTGTGTTCCAAGATCACCATATTGATTTCCTCAAGAGGAACTGTTTTTTAACCAGCTAGTGGATTTCCTTTTCCCAGTTGTCTTCTGAGGCATGTCTTGGAAAGCAGCTGCTCCCCTCAGCATATATGAGACGACGGCATGTGTTCAACTCAGAGCCTGGGTTGCCTCTCAGAGTGTTCTGTAGGGGTGCACAGACTCTACTTGAAGCTTCTCTAAACAGCCCTCTGACTCACATCTGGACGTATTTTTCATTTGGTTTTCTTGTGGACTCTGTGATAGTGAAATGAGTCTCCCGTGGTGAGACCAGTATACCTTTCCTATTCCAGCTGCAGAGTTAGCTCATTAGCTCTTTTGTGCTTAACCATGTAATTTCTTTGTCTAACCTGCTAGTGCTCGTGCAAGTTTGCATCTGTTTTTTCCACCAAACTTATACGCAGACTATGGAAAGTTGTTATTTTAGACCATTCACAATTGATTTCTCTTATGAATCTGTTTGCTAGGTCCATCTTCTATTTTGTCTCTTGCTAGACAATTGGGTTTTCTCATTGTTCTGCGTGTATTCTGTCTGGGCATCCAAGTAGTCAATGCTACATGGGTGTGTGGAATGTGTAACTACCCTTAGAATCGAACCGGGAGAGATAGTCGGGTTGCTCCGAAAAACTTCCAAGTTCTCCTGGGGGATCCTAAGATCCTCCACTTTGCTGAAGTAACTTCTGCAGATATCCACTCGATTGGCAATGAACTGTCCTCACCTATCCATTTATGAAAGTTTAATGGATTTGTCATATTCAAATTAATATTTTATAGCAGAACTGTGATAGTTTCTGAAACTCCTATTTAGGTTCTAAGTAAAATGCAACCTGACCCTAAGAACTAAGTCATACCCAACCAGCAGACAACTTTTAGAGGTCAAACGTGTTATTCACAAGGCAGATGTAACACCCATTTATACCAGTAGATGGGAGAAGACTTTAAATGTAAATCATGCCCATTCCAAGCTACACTTAGGTTATCAGACCGGCCTCTTTACTGGTTTAGGGGCTATTATCCAGAGCAAGGTCCAGTCTGAGTCATATGTTCTGCATTTTATCAGAAACTGTAACATTTTCAGCTCTCTTTTGAGAAGCTGCTACAAGAAAAGTTTCAGGATTTTTGCAATGTTAGCTGCTGCTGTTTGGTTTCTGGGTGAAATAGTCTTAAACACACACATCTTGTATTGAAGCATTCCTTTGAAGATTACAGCTAGGGCCATGCCGGTTTTAGTCTGCATTGTTTTGTTTTTTTTCCCACTGAAGGCAGGCATCTGTCACTGAGCCAGAATGAAGTCAACTTTTTCATGTGAAATTGTTGTGAAACCCACTTAACCAGGTGAGAAAACCAAAGTAAGATCAAAACTTTATTGATCTTCATAAAACTGAACATCAAACACAAATAAATATAAATATCAATAAACTTATTGAGGACATAAATACATATCTAAATATTTATATTGTTCCAGAAGATTATGGAGGAAGAAACAATTTTGAAAATACAATGTGGTTTTCTAAGTGACAAAAACACAGGAAACATGAAAATCAAGTGGAGGTACTGTGGTCTGAGGTGCTGCAGGGAGCAGTGAGAGACGAGCAGTGTGCATCAGTGGTTGGATTGGTGGTTGATGATGTCCATCCAAAGTAGTTTTCAATTTCTCATCACTTCACTGAAGCGTAGATAACGTCTGACTCTGGTTTTAAGTGTGAACACAAACACAGATCAAACGGAAGTAAACATGATTCTGTCCCTAACACGCAGTCCTGACTTTGCTGGAAACCACATCAGCTACAAATCACAATGTGAATCTCTCGTGCAAATGCTCTGCTTCCTTATTTGAGTTTGCTATTGTGAGTGCAAAAGTGCTTTCTTCCTAAAAAGCACTGTTACACTTAATACAAATATCTTAATGGGATAGAGTAATCATAACTGGGACTTCAGCCAAATATTCATAAATTTGGATGTTTCACACCCCATTAGCTCACACCAGGAGGCAGCTGGTTTGGACAAATGGACGAAGCTAAATAATAACGATAATGAGTGCTCTTCATTTGCACTGCGGCAGGAAGTAGCTTGGAAGCATAAATAGAAAATAGAAGTGTTAGGTTTGTTTTAAAATTAAATTAAAGAACTATTAAAACCGTCACCCTCTAACTGAGCTTTTGACTCACATGCATTGCACATAGATGAAATGAAATGAAAGCTGTACCTGTGGTCGTCTTTGGGCTGATGGTTGTTTGTCCATAACTGCCAGGTTTTTTTCTCACTATTGAGTAAACTAAAGCTGAATCATCCTCTGCATAATAAAACACAAAAAGGCAAAGAATGTTATTAATGCTTATGTAGCTTCATGAAAAGATGAAATAATGATCTTTATATAACTTTTATAAATAGCAGCAGGTTTTCAAAGTTTTTTTTTATCCACTTCTTAAGATCATAGCTGTGAACCAGCAAAGAACTGGTGGGTGTTCGTGTGAAAGGAGAACATGCACGACCACAAAGCCTTTTTTGATGCAGGCTGATGCACTTTACCACGGAGGACAAAGCAAACACTTTCTCGTAATGAACGCTATTGTTAGCTGAAGCAGGGCACTCTGTGGTTAGAATCGGCATCAGACTGAAGCTAACTGAAATCAAAAACAGGAAGCTGCTGCTGGGGTTTCAAATGCAGAAAAGAAAGCCTGAAAAGAAACAAAGAACTGTGTCAAAGGAAGTTTGTTCTGTTGAGTTAAACTCTCAAATGTATCCTGATCATCCTGCTAAAACGTTGTGTGTGCACTGAGGAGCACAAGGGAGCAAACTGACCTTGAGGTGACTTTTGTTGTAAACTGGCAGTGGTATAAATAATTCACCTGAAATTGAATCTTTGTCTAATCTGAGCTGCATTTTGGTTTATTTAAATTTTGGACTTATATTCCTCTACAGCACTGCCGATGTTCTCTGGGCAAAAAATGGACTAAAAGTCACAACACGCCCAGTCTGTAAATTTTGTTGAGGCCAGATGAGATTAAAAGGAAACTGGTGATGTTAATATTTGAACCAAAGTCCTGAAGGCTCTGGATGCAATGGAGCTGTTGTAATTGACATACCACCCCCATACCACTGTTTGGACATCGGGAACAGTGGCTATGAATTAGTAGCATTAGGTGATGATCTCACGTTTCAAATCCAAAGACACAGAGTGTATTTTATTTTCAGGAGGCTCATATTCCTTACCCTCCCTAAGAAGGTCAATGCCAGGAATACTGACAAGTCCAGTTCAGCCTACATCCTGGTCATGGAAAACTGGATGGGCTCTACATCCGCTCTGGGATAAAAGTGTGCAAGATAGTTAGCCCAGTTAGTTGTTTTGTTTTTAGTTAGTTTTTAGTTTAGTTAGTTAGGTTTTTTGGGTTTTTTTGGAATTTGGAGAATACTTTCAGCCAAGACGGATGTCCTGTTGGCGGCACTTCAGAGGTCTCAGACCTGCTGTTGTGGATAGTTTATGGGTCAATCAGAAAGTAATGTATTACATATCCTACGTTACTTATGTTCAAAGTAGCGTACTAGGTTACTTAAGTGCTCACTGAAGAAAGTACTTCATTAAACTACTTGGTACTCCCTGAATTGTCTAATAATTAGCAGTTAGCAATGCAAACCTACAGTCACAAACATTGATATAAATCCGTATTATCCCATGACAAGCTCTGGTTCTCTGCTGTTTTGCTGGCATCACAACCAGTGGGTCACATCAGGGCTGTTGTTTACAAAAGAAAAAACCCACCAGACATGAGCATCATTATTACCTGTGCTTTCTTGTGTTCCTTCTGCTTGACTGTTTAATATTTTGATTTCACTCTCTGTGATGCCATCTTCTGCTGCCATATCTTGATATGCTGAAATGTAAGAGTACTGTATTTACTGTAAATGTTCTAAAAAACAAAACAAAAAACAACAACATTTGAATCTAAGGAAACTGACCTTCAGGTTTCCTGTGACGACATAGTCTCACCAGCAGAGCCAGTAACACCAGTAGAACCAAAACACAGATTGATGACAACACAGGAATTACAGGATGAAAGAGTGATGGAGGAAGACTGATGGAGGTGGAACCTGGAGCAGAGGTGGATGTAGGTGGAGGTGTGGATGTAGGTGGAGGTGTGGTGGTGTGTTCCCCTAAAATAAAGCAAACACAGTCATTAAGTTGTCGTCACATTGTGAATGTTGAAAGCTGCAGAAACACAGACAGGTGAGTGTGTCACCTGTGACAGTGATCCAGCTGGATGGAGACTCTCCATGACCGCTGATGTCACACTTGTAGAGGCCTTCATCAGACCTGGAAACATGCTGGATGGTCATGTGACCTGTAGGCTGCTTCCTGATGAGGGAGCCATCTTTATAGAAAGCAGCTGGGAGGTTGGAGGGAGTGGTCTTTGTTTTACAGAGCAGAGTGACGTCATCTCCCTCCATCACAGGGAGGACAGGACTCTGCAGGATCACTGATCCACCTCAACACAGAGACAAACTACAGCATTTCATCCATTTACACACAGCTTCATCAACACTAACTCCACACACTCAGCTTACCAGTGACTGTCAGGTTAACCATGTTACTGATGGGACCCTCTCTGGACTCACACCAGTAAACTCCACTGTCTCGTTCAAAAATGTAGCTGATGTCACAGGAAGAATTATTTAATGTTCCCCACCCATCTCCACACTGAGTCCTCTGTTGTTTGCTTGTGTTTCTCCTCAGAGTCCATCCAGCAGAGCTGTCGTCCTCCTCACAGCTCAGAGACACAAAGTCTCCTTCAAAGAACTGAGAGCTGCTGGGACTCACAGTCAGACGAGCTGTGAGGGTTAAAATGAAAAAATTGATGATTAAATATACTTTTGACATATATTATGCCACACTGAAATAATTGCTTTGCAGAATAATTCATTTAATTTATTTAATCAGGTCATATCAGTGAGCATTTCTCAGGTTTAAACTGGGACAGAAGAAGGTTACTGACCTTGGTTTGTTGTGCAGCTCAGCAGTGAGATCAGAACTAAAGAGAAACGACACTCAGGTTGATTTGAGGTGAACATAAAGAACAACTCCACACAAACAGCTGACAAACACACAAACTCTTCTTTCGCTTATGTATCTTGGAGGAAATCTACACAGCAAGTATGCTGGAAAGACAGCTGTATCCACTGCAGTATTAAACGTCTGGCTATTCCTTTATTCAGAAGAGGTCACCACAGCAGCCACCTCCACATGTTTTATTTGGTAAAGATATCCTTCCTGATGTAAGCTCAAAGATTTTTTTAATTTCTCAGGGAGCTATGAATTATTCATTTGTCAAGCAATCTGTTAAATACCACAATGTAAAACTATCACCTATAGAGATTGACAGACCACGTGACTTTCGCGCATTGCATGCCGGTAACTCGTGGCAAAACAATCCAAGTACCGCATCAAATGCAAGCATTTGCAGCACCGCAAAACGTTCATTCTCCGGTTCCAATACCTTCTTGCTTTTTCTTTGCCCCCCAAAAAAGTTATGTACAAAACGAAGGAGAACAATGCCGGTCCGTACAAAGTCAGACTTGATGAAAAGTCAAAGAAAAGATACGAGGAAAAAATCAAAGGAGTGAAAGGGTTATACCCTTACACAGAGTGGACAAAATACGTTAGCGTGCTGCCCAACTTTCACCACGCTCATATTTATAATTATACGGTTATTGGAGTGAGTGCATACACTCATGAAGTTTAGTAACTTCAGGTCACTGCAACAAGCCCAGGAACAGTTTGCCGACGGATGGGTACAGGACCATGAAATGCACCGTGTAGAACGAAAGACCATCGTAGGTATCATAAGTTTACCAGTCTCACAAATCGTCTTCATAAATACACATTCGTTAACCGTTTATTAATAAGACCTTTGAGCTCAACGGTAATTAATTAGTAGTGGAAATAATTTCTGGTTCGCATTACAGAAATGTAGCAGTGACAATAATATTGTATGCTGTAATCGTACTGGGCAATTAGTGATAGCATAGCGCCACAATTTCTGTTCAGCACCAGACTTGCTTGTAACCTATATCACCAATTATGTTATGAAAAATGACGTATTAACTACTACAAAACACTGACCTTTGTGGAAATGCTTGGAGCAGACTAACCTGTGAGCTGGAGTGTTCTGGGACGTTATATTTGGTCTTTGAATGGCTGCAATCCAGGCCATCTGTCGCCTCTTTTTACTTCAGAAACATGGCTCGAATAATTTCTCTTCAACGACGTAATCCGATAAAAAAACGATCTCTTTACCCGTCGGCTTCCCGTGGCTGTCATGCGACCGGCTATTGCAGTTAATAATACAACAGCTTCTTGACAGTTTTTTGTGTTTCTTTTTATCGCTGTGTAACTGATTTCAATTGAAAGCCTGCGTGCGCTAGTACCTCTTGCCACGAGTTCCCAGAATTCTTTGCGGTTTTACCCTTGAATGACGTCACATTTTCAATCTCTATACAACTAATGACAAACAAACCTTCGAGCACAGAAAGCTCGGAAAGTAGAGTGCTTGCCCCATGATCGGAAGGCCGGGTGTTCACTGAACAGCTACCCTGAGCTGTATTAGTGGCTGCCCACTTCTTCACTTTTTGAATGGATTAAATGCAGAGGCCTAATTGCAGGAGCTGCAACTAACTACACTATGAGTATACACAAAATATCCACTTTTTAAAAATACCACAGTAAAGTCATGTGTCCACTGTGCAGCTGTGTTGATATAATGAGTGAATGATTTGATCTTTTCACTGCCTGCTGTGTTTCCTCGACTCCTGAGCAAAGATAAAGAGTCAGTTCAGACCTGCAGTTGGTCCTCGTGGTGTTTTGAACTTGAATTCAGCCTGATTTGTTTTTCATGTCTTCTCCTCCATCATCAGTTATCAGGAGAGCAGACAGTCAAAGTACAAGAATTCAAACAAACACAGAGATTCTACTTACAGAGCAGACACAGCACAGATGTTTCCTTCATCGTCCTTCTCACTCATTTGAGCTTTTTTTCATTTCTGTCTCTGACACCAAGTAAAGCCCGCCCTCTTCCTCTGAGCAGGGGTTTTTTTTGTAGTGGTTCAAAGACAGTGGTGGGGAACTAACACTTTGGTATTGTGCAAAGATAACATCATTTGAAAATATAACTACAAACACACGCTAGTGAACATTGTCTTACAACGCTTTCAATAAGAACAGTTACTGAAAGCTGCTTCACATACAACACCAGAAATTCAGAAAAAGTGAGTACAGAAAAAGGCCTCTGTGGTGAATAAGCAAAGACAGAAATGCTAGTGGCATGCGGTGACCTTTACAGGCCCACACACACAAAACATTTAACTCGGCTATTTAACAAGACAAAATGAACCAGACTAAAAATATACCTATTTTGTATACACTGACAGCCTCCCACAACATATCGTCACCTGAAGATACATAAAATATTGGCCTTATATACAATATTACCAACATTACCAAAAACACACTTACCACTAGCTGACTGTGACAAGTGGTAGAAAAGTATTTAGAATCATTTCCTAGAGAAAAAGTATGTATGTCATTTGTTGGTGGGCTTTAACTGTCCCAGTGAAATATATTTTTCAATTTGATAGTATCAATATTCAATATCAGTTCAGGTTTGTTTTATTTATAGAGCACCAAATCACTACAATAGTCACTTCAAGGCATCCAGTGTTGGGGAGTACCAAAATACAAGTACCAGCATTGTGTTTGTAGCTGTGGGTGTTTGGACTTTTAAAGCACTTTAAAGAAAGTTAATGTTCAATTTTAGAGAACGACTGGATGGTTCGAGTAACTGTATAATTTTAGCACTTACAGATCCGACAGTGAGTAGTTCCCGTTATCCAGTCTGAGAAAGCACTGGTTGAAGTGTTTGTGTATTTATTGATTTATTTTAAGTAATTGTGTTTTATGTATATTATGGTTTTATATTTTTACAAATGCTTTATATGTTTATATGTATATGTGTGTATGTGTGTGTATGTGTATATATATGTATGTGTACTGTAACAGCAGTCTGGTGAGGAAGGAGCGGCTAGCAGGTCCAGCGGGCATGTGGTGTGGAGGTTAGCCGGATAACTCGAAGCCAGTCAGTTAAATTAAACAACAGACCTTTATTCATTATCAGCAACATAAGACCATACAAGCCAGGTCTTCACGGCTCTACTCTGTCCGTACATACATGTGCGGGGTTCGGTAGTCGCCGGCGCCAGGCCGTTACAACAGTAAGGTGTTTCCTCGGAGAATGGAACATGAGCAGCATGGAATGGCTGCCATTAACAACACCACACCCACTAGGAGACTCCCACAACTACTACAATAGTAGGGCAACCCCTCCTAGTGGTGCTATAACCCAAAAGGGTTGTTACATCACCCCATGCATCTTGCATGAAACCAACCCTCAGTCAACCTCAAGTTTGTCCATATGATAACGGTTAGTCCACCTGGTACCCGTCCAACCAGCGGTCATTACGGGGCACCGGCGGGGTTCGTTGGGGAGATGGCCGCTCTCCCGGCTCTCCCGTAGCTCCATGATCCAGACACTTCAGCAGGCTCTTCTGCAGCTCCAGCGAAGCCTGTAAGCAAACTCGTGGCTTCTCGACCTCTCCTTCCAAGTTTACCACTTCAAGGTTGAGGTAAAGAGGTGTAGAGTGAGGGATGATGTACTTTGTCAGGCCAGGCGCCTCAGCATCCGGGTCGCAGCCATCTTCCTCACTCCTCGTGTCTGCGTGGGACGCCATTTTAAAAGTGTGGAAACAACTCGCTCCCACAAAAGTTATGGCAAAGTGAAAAGAGCGTTCACACACAGTACCTAAGCGCCTATATCAGTCAGACTGAGAGCGTCCATGCACACTCTGACGCTTCAATGCTTCACACATCAACACGTCCCTCTGAATAAACACTGAGTCAAAGTCACTGCAGCATTAGCCTTAGCTTTAGCACCGCCGACTTCGTAACGGTCCAACAGCACTGAGTTGGCGGTCCGATGGACCATAGAGTTACTCACAGAGTACTCTCCCTCGGCAGGCGAGCGTGTCAAGCGATGGGTCGGCGCTCTTCCGTGCCTGCAAATATCGTTGAAATCGTGGGGAGTCGGCTCCTTGAAAATTCAAGAAAATTCAAGCAACTTAAAGAAGTCCAGACGCTTTTCTTTCCAAGCTCCTTAGACTAAGATGTTAGAAAAAACAGTGAACATCTGCAGACTGCTCAGTGATTATCAGGTTGATTCACAGAAATGTGACTGAACACAAATGTTCTAGACAGACTCTGAATCTGGATGATTCAGGGCTGGGTCCGTGGGCCAGCATTTTGACTTCATTTTGTATTTTTGATTTCTTATTTCTTATATTATATTGAAAACGTGTTAAGTTTTGTGTTTCTATTATTAGTTAGGATTTAGTTGAGTGTTATTCTAGTATGGTCTATTTCCCCTTGTGTGAGTCTGTTCTTGTCCTCTGTGTCAGTATGACTTGTATTTCTGGTCTGTGTGTTTTATGTTGTCAAGCCTGTGATATTCCTGCATCTCTCCATGTTTCCTGTCTTATTTTAAAAGTCCTCCTTTCTTTGTTCAATGTGTTTAGTTTTACTCTTCCCCTTTGGTTTGCTATGTTCATTTGTGTCAGCTGTTTCCACATGTGTTTCCACTTATCCTGATCACTTCCTGTGTGTATTTAGTCCCTGTGTTTCGTTCAGTCTTTTGTCAGGTCGTCTGTGTAATTTCCTTCAACGGTACATCAGATTAAGAGTTTTCATGGTCACGATATGTTCATGTTCATGTTCTTTCATCATAGTTATTTGCATGTTACTGCTCAGAATCATGTTCCAGTAGTTATCACAGTTTAATCATGGTAACCACAGTTTAGTTTCCCCTGTTTTAGTAGGCTGAAAATTCAAAGATGTGAGTATCCTGATAACTGTAACTTCTAATACAAACTAGAGTAAACATACACACACACACACACACACACACATACACACACCGCTGAAAAAAAGAGAGGCAAAGATTCACTTTTAGGTAAGTGCCATTGGACACTGATTTTCATTTTTGCTTAAAAATAATTTAATAATTAATAAAAATGACTTAAAACCAAATGTTAAAAAAAGATTTTTAAAAAGCTCTGTACTTATAAGTTTATATATTAGCTACAACCAGACAGGAAAAAGTCAGATTTTCCACTGACCTTTTTCTAAACCCAAAGAACCACTCAAGGAAAACAAATGAGCATAACTTAAAAAAAAAACAAAAAAAACAAAAAAAACTGTACAGAGACAACACTGTTGTAGTTGTAATAACACCCAGCAAACGTAATAATAATAATAATCTTTTATGTGGATGTCCTGTGGTCTATGGGGACCAGTTAGAAGCGAGAAGCTGGACATCAGTGGTTGGACTGGTGGACTACTTCAGTGAAGAGTAGACGACGTCTGGCTCTGGTTTAAAGCCTGAACACAAACACACACAGTTAGAACAACAGGAAACATGATTACAAGCTTTGTAGTTCAATCAAGACCTCCAATCTCCACCTCTCTGCATCACACACAGTCTCAGTTCAGACTTCCTCTAAAACGCACACAAAACTCTGCATCTGTTTTTACTACACCTGCTATTTGGTAGTTTTAGCTCAAATGTAACTTAAACCTCTTTCTCCTAGGGCACTGCTATTCTCCAACTCATGTAGAAACACCCCCCCCCCCCCCCCCCCAAAGAAAAAACCCAAAACAAAACAAAACAAAACAAAAAACTGAAGTCTGAAACACATTTGGCAGGCAGAGAGTTATATACTGTTAGTGATTCCAATGATGCCCAACTAATAGCTTATTCAGTAAATCCACGACTACCTTTGATTGAGGATGCTTGACCCTGTTAAAATCCATGTACTATAAGTATGTCTAAATTGTGTACTAGTGGGAAGTGTACTAAAGCCAGAGTGTGAACTGAGACACAGTTTTTTCCTTTTTATTTGGTTGATTTTTATTAATTCTGGCAACAATTTGTGTTACATTCAGAAGAGAATGTACTTAATTACTTACTTACTTGTGCATACACTGACCTCATTATTAGAAACTTTGGCCATGGTTCACATGAACATCCACCACTGGAACTGGTGATAAAATACATACATATTATTAAAATCTGGGATATAATGGTTGTATTGATGTATATCAACTTGAAATGCTCCCAACAATGGCACTACAGCATGTAAAAATATAATATAAGCTCTGGCGGACTTGGTTCTATGGTAGGTCTTAAAGGGTTAACTGGTTGTTACTGAAAGGAAACCTCACAACTTTCAGTTCTGTTTCTAGTTTGCAGGCTTTTTCTTGAGGCAAATTTATAGATGAACATATAATCAGTTGTTCATATACTTCACATCCTTCAGTCTGGATGTTAAATATTAAAGACAGAGAGCAGCTGTACCTGAGCCTCCTCGGTCTCATGGGTGTTTGTCCGTTACTGACGTCTTCTGTTCTCACTACTGAGTAGATCGCAAGAGAGTCTGTCACTGCAGAATAAAAACAAATTTTAAATACAGCATTACAAGACTACTTTGAAATCCTTTTTTAAATTTTGTTTTAAATTATGCTAGTTTTTCCAGTTAGTTTTGATCATTCATAAAAATTGTTCTAATTCCTAAACAGTTAACGTAAAAATCCACTGAATCAGCAAAAAGTCTGCCCTTTATTCATGTCTTCATTGTTTGATTTACTGACGTGGTGTAAAGTGGCAGAACTGCAAATTGTGGACCTAACTATTTCTGTTTATGAATCTTTATGCAGACATTAAGTGATAACATTAATAAATAGCACCAGATTATTTTTCCTCCCCTGACTTCTTAACACAACTGCTGTGAAACAACTGACCACAGAGTAATGGGGGACGTTTCTGAGACAATGAGGGCAGATGACCACAAAGGTGGCATCCTCTTTAAATGCACACTGATGCGCTTCACCACAGAGTACAAGACAAACACTTCCTAACTCGTTATCTGAAACAGGACACTCTGTGGTGAGACCTTTCACCAGCCTCAGACTGCAGTTAACAAGAATCAACAACAGGAAAGTGCTGCTGTGGTTTTACCTGCACAACTTTAAAGAAGCCATAAGGACTCGTGTTTTAGATGGAATTTGGTCTTTATATATCTCACGGTGACAATAAATCCTCTCTGATAATCCTACTAACAACTTGTGTGTGTGCCAAAAGAAAAAGCAGAGAGCAGACATATGTGGGACTAAGCCACGTTTTGAGTGTTTCTCAACTACGTCACAGCCAAAAGTCTGAAGCATTTAAGGCAGACTTGTGGCTGAGGTTACAATGTTAGTGGAGGCCAAAGGGGCCCCAAAGAAAACTGCAGATGTGCCACATGTGAATCAAACAATGCTGAGACACTGTATTCATTCTAAAACACATCACCTACACTCATGTTTGGAGCTACATGATCAATAGTGGACCAGGAACCCTCATAGCCACCTCTGAATGGACAGCCCCAGTCCCAGTCTGTTAGATAAGACGTGAAACATCTTTGCAAACCTAAAGAAGTCCAGTCGCCTATTTTCGGGCATTCAACACTTCATGTGTTTTTGATACCGTTAGATCATTTGTGCAGGGGAATAAACTAAAAATCATGCAGGGCTCGTAACCTGGATTACCGACTACGCGACAGGTCAACCTCTATATGTTAACCAAACGTATAACCATCTACACTATGGAGGGTGGAAAACTCAAAGGCTTATAACTCATCTGTTGATATCATTACTGTTATTATTGTTAAGATTGTGCCACTTTATGACTATTTCCACTGTTATTCTCATATATGGGATGCTGCTAGAAAATGTGGCAAATATCTTACCTGTCTTTCGTCTAACTGGGTGTTTTTGATCATGTGATATGTTGATGATATTGCATGTGGTGTGGGTGATGACATCATCTTCTGCAGCTTTGTCTTCTTCAGCTGAAATAATCCAAAATGAAAAACAAAAAAGATTATTCCAAATGAAAGAACATCAACTCTAAGAAAAATTACTGGAAAGGTTTGAGTCTAACCTTTAGATTTACTGTGAACATTTTGTCTCTTCAGCAGAACCAGTAACACCAGTAGAACAACACAGACTGATCCAACACATGACAACACAGAGAGAACAGGAGGACGAGTGGTGGAGCTGGAACCAGGAGGAGGTGTGGATGTAGATGGAGGGTTAGAGGTAAATGTAGGTGGAGGTGTGGATATAGGTGGAGGTGTGGTGGTGTGTTCCCCTAAAATAAAGCAAACACAGTCATTAAGTTGTCGTCACATTGTGAATGTTGAAAGCTGCAGAAACACAGACAGGTGAGTGTGTCACCTGTGACAGTGATCCAGCTGGATGGAGACTCTCCGTGACCGCTGATGTCACACTTGTAGAGGCCTTCATCAGACCTGGAAACATGCTGGATGGTCATGTGACCTGTAGGCTGCTTCCTGATGAGGGAGGCATCTTTATAGAAAGCAGCTGGGAGGTTGGAGGGAGTGGTCTTTGTTTTACAGAGCAGAGTGACGTCATCTCCCTCCATCACAGGGAGGACAGGACTCTGCAGGATCACTGATCCACCTCAACACAGAGACAAACTACAGCATTTCATCCATTTACACACAGCTTCATCAACACTAACTCCACACACTCAGCTTACCAGTGACTGTCAGGTTAACCATGTTACTGATGGGACCCTCTCTGGACTCACACCAGTAAACTCCACTGTCTGATGTGTAAATGTAACTGATGTTACAGGAAGAACCAGCTGGTTTCCCCCACCCATGTGTTCCACACTGAGTCCTCTGTCGTTTGCTTGTGTTTCTCCTCAGAGTCCATCCAGCAGAGCTGTCGTCCTCCTCACAGCTCAGAGACACAAAGTCTCCTTCAAAGAACTGAGAGCTGCTGGGACTCACAGTCAGACGAGCTGTGAGGGTTAAAATGAAAAACTGATGATCCATTTACTTTACATTCTGAACCCAATCAGGTCATATCAGTGAGCATTTATCAGGTTTAAACTGTGACAGAAGAAGGTTACTGACCTTGGTTTGTTGTGCAGCTCAGCAGTGAGATCAGAACTAAAGAGAAATGACACTCAGGTTGATTTGAGGTGAACATAAAGAACAACTCCACACAAACAGCTGATAAACACACAAACTCGTCTCTTTAATGTATCTCCTCATTTTTTTTAATATCTTTAATTTTTATTCGTTCCATGTACACATATTTTCTGGCAGGTTTTGCTTGATTACTGATACAGTCAGTAAATCAGGATGAAAGTCTCAGCCACCCTCTCCAGTGCCAAAGTCCCTCCGTCCAACCTCACAATACAGGAAAAGAAGGCCGTCGCTTCCCTGAGCAAAGACCACAACATCACTGTTTTACCAGCGGATAAGGGAAGATGCACCGTGGTCCTAAACACTACAGATTACCATACAAAGATCACTACTCTCCTCAGTGACAACAATACCTACGAAGCCTTAAAGCGAGACCCCACAAGCAGCTATAAAAAGAAAGTTATAGCTTGCCTTCAAGACTTGGAAAAGGACAAAATCATTGACTGCCTTACTTATCACCGCCTTTACCTAGGGGATGCCATACCCTGCATTTACGGACTTCCAAAAATCCACAAGGAAGCTGTCCCACTCAGACCCATAGTCAGTAGCATAAACTCAGCCACTTATAACATTGCAAAACACCTGGCTACCATCCTTGCTCCTCTCGTGGGGAACACCCCACACCACATCAAGAACTCCACCGACTTCACTGACAAGGTCCAGAAACTTACCCTGGATCCAGATGAAACCATGGTGTCCTTTGATGTAGTCTCTCTCTTCACTTGCATACCCACCACGGAGGCAGTGGAGAATGTCAGAAAACGACTACAAGAAGACAGCTCCTTGGAAGACAGGACCAACTTCACACCCGATCAGATCTGCACACTGTTAGACCTCTGCCTCACCACTACGTATTTCAAATACAACAAAGGCTATTACAGACAAAAACATGGCTGTGCCATGGGCTCCCCCGTGTCACCTATTGTAGCCAACCTTTACATGGAGGAAGTGGAAAGGAAGGCTCTTGGCTCTTTCAAAGGAAGAGTACCCAGCCACTGGTACAGATATGTAGACGACACCTGGGTCAAATTCAAGACACAAGAAGTGGAATCCTTCACTGTGCACATCAACGCTGTGGATAAAAACATCAAGTTCACCAGGGAAGACACGAAGGATGACTGTTTGCCTTTCCTGGACTGCGCTGTGCACATTGAAGAGAATGGCAACCTCAACATCGAAGTTTACCGGAAGCCCACACACACGGACCAGTACCTCCTGTTTGACTCCCATCACCCTCTGGAACACAAACTTGGAGTAATTAGGTCCCTACACCACCGGGCAGAACATGTTCCCTCTAAGCCTGAAGGGAAAAAGAAGGAACACACACATGTAAAGGAAGCACTCAAAACGTGCGGCTATCCTAAATGGGCGTTTTTAAAGTCAGCAAAGAGGCACAGAAAAGAAGATCAGACACCAGCGAGGGAGGATAAGAAGGACAGACGCAACAACATTGTCATCCCCTATGTAGCCGGTGTATCAGAGAAACTCAGGAGGGTTTTCTCCAAGCATGACATCCTGGTGCATTTCAGACCCAGCAACACACTAAGACAAAAACTGGTTCACCCGAAAGACAAAACGCCAAAACACAGACTTAACAATGTGGTGTATGCCGTACATGCAGGGAGGAATGCCCAGACCTCTACATTGGAGAGACCAAACAGCCACTTCACAAGCGCATGGCACAACACAGAAGAGCCACCTCCACAGGACAAGACTCAGCTGTCCATCTGCATCTTAAGGATAAAGGACACTCTTTCGAGGATGCCAATGTTCACATTTTGGACAGAGAGGACAGATGGTTTGAAAGAGGAGTGAAAGAAGCATCTATGTCCACTGTGAGCGACCATCTTTGAACAGAGGCGGTGGTTTACGACACCAACTCTCTGCCATCTATAATCCAGTTTTGAGATCCCTTCCCAGACGCCTTAAGGCCCACTCACACCCTGGGCCATCTGACCTCAGGAATTCGCATGATAAGGTGGGGCCAGGTTTCACAATGAACTCACCTGAAACTCTGGCTGATTGGGACCCACACCCAGTTCCACACCTTGGCTCAGGCGATTAGAGGATCATCAGGGGGTCCTTTTGTCCCTCTGTGGGGGGACACTCCCACTAGGTTTATATCTGGGACTCTCCACCATTTGACCTTAGAACTGAAGAAGCCTCTCGGATGAGAGGTGAAACGTCTTCAAGTAACTTAAAGAAGTCCAGACGCTTTTCTTTGCAAGCTCCTTTGACTACTGATACAGTCATTGGTAAGTTCAAAACAAGTCTTTCATGGCAAAAGTGTTTACAATTTCTCGAAGTGTTTTTTGTTACTTGTACTGCACAAATTTTGCACACCTCATCCTTCCTAGTTTTGTGTTGATCTGTAATATAAAAAAAAAAATCTGCAGCCAATCAAAGTACAAGAATTCAAACAAACACAGAGATTCTACTTACAGAGCAGACACAGCACAGATGTTTCCTTCATCGTCCTTCTCACTCATTTGAGCTTTTTGTCATTTCTGTCACTGACACCAAGTAAAGCCCGCCCGTCCTCTGAGCACCAGCTTTCTATTGGTTCAAACACAGAGGAGAGAACTGCTTCATGTCCATGTAGTTACGTCCCCCTCAGTGAGAGAGGCAGATATGAGCTGAAACACAGGAATCAAACCAGGGACGCTGCTGTTATGGAGCTGAACTGGAACCATTCAGACACTGAGGCCCTCTGAACACATTTTAATTACAGCTGTGCAGAGACACACTGATGACTGACTGGAACACTATGATTCACATTTTACATTAACACCATCCTCACACATGTTTATATATGGCCACTAGAGGGAGATGTTGGACTTTATGCACTTACATGTATACAAGCAGATCATCAATGATGCTTCAAAGGTTTGTTGTAACACTTGGTTGCTGAACATTTGCTATTTGTAATAAAACTGATCAAAATTTTAAAATCCAGAATGAACTCAATGAACTGCAAGAACCCCAGATTGAGTGATTTCACAGGTCATAAAATTGTTGAACAAAAAAAAGGGTGATTTAAAATTAACATTCAGCAAAACTGTGTGTAAGTCTTTACTAAACAAAAACTAGAAGAACTACATCACCAACATTAGTACAACAGACTGAAGAGTCTTCAAGGTCAGAAAATAAAGATTCACAGATCACAGGGAGGGAACATCTGACTTAGTTATTCCTCTGCACTGTTTCATAATACTGTCACATCATTCATTTTTAGCTGATCAATAGTTCCTGAACACCATCAGGCAGATGAATGACTGTCTATAACGCAGAGTTTCATCTACACTCTGTGTTTACAGTGTTTGTTTTATCTATACTGTAACTGCAGATCTCTACATAAGGATCTGTTTTTGTGGTTCAAACCTTAAAGAACATGTTTGATCTTACAAACAGCTTCTGAACCTGAAGATAAAACAAAGACTCTGCTGCTGTAGCAAACATGACACTGTGTCCACGTGTAATCAGAATAAACAACCAATAAAGGTATTTACTGCTCATATCAGTGGGATATGTTTTGCTTGAAAAGGTTTAATTTAGAAATTGAATATTTTTGTTTTGTTTTTTATGTCTGTTTGCAACATGAATCCTGGATGTCCCACATACATTATGGTAGAAATGTAAAAAATTAAACCAACATCAAACGCTAAGCTAGCAGCTAAAATTATCAAAAACACACATTGATACCAATACTGTACTTACTGTCCAGTAAATTCATGACCTGATGTCAAACAATGTTTCCCCCCCTTTAAACAAAACTGTCTGTTGGATGACCTGGATCATTAACTTCATTCATTGTCTTTGCTGGTGATTAAAACTGTTCTGAGCTTACCCCAAATTATTTTTGACAGCTTGTAGGAGCCAATCCTCACCTCAAATCTGGCTCAGTGTGATTGAGAGCTGCCGTGACTTAGCAAATGAAGTGTGACAAAGTCAGGTGAGTCAGTCACTGCTGAAATTCAGGCCATTCTAGATTTACCTGTGCCTCACATCAGACGTGAGCTCACCCATTTCCTTAGAATGGCTGGTTACTATGGTGGCTCCTGTAGAAGCATAGTGCAGACACAGTTGATTCTCTTATTACTCTGACTAATGTATCAATTGTGTCAAAGTCCAGTCTGTAACAATCAGTTAAAGCACAGCACCACTGTGCTTGGAGGCCTCGGTGCAGCACTTTGAAGCGTGTGCTGGCTCCTGATCATTATTCACAGATTAATCTTCTTTTTCTAAACCCAACATGCATAATTCCTCTTCATCCAAACGGCTGATAATGCCATGGTGTTTTCAGTTACTGGTACTGATTATGACCAAGTGTATTGGTAAGCACATTTAACTGAAAATTACTGATTAGAGTGGTTAGTCTGATTACTTGGGTTGGGGACTCTGTTATGTACGATTGTAGTAGATCAAACAACCAATGAGAGCAGCACTTTGGTCCTGTGCTCGCTATTTTAAAGTGCTTTATAAATAAAGTTGGATACAGTTGGATATTACATAGCACAGTGAGCGTATAAAGATAGGCAGGCGTAAAAATTGCTTTCTGCTGGCTGTAGTCTATATCCTGATGCATGCTCCATCCAGGTAAGGATATCCCAAAAAGTTGATTCTGTTCATCTGGACATAGTGTTCTCAGTGGGAGAAATGTTTTATCACTTATCTAAGTGACTTCTTCAGTCTCAGCTGACTGCAGGCATCCCCAACCTCATAAACAGTACATTTTGATAATGACTGAAACTAGCACCACTGAGTAATAATGGGACATGAAGTCAATTTCATAAACATTATTATGCAAAATTACAATTGATTACCATTCACAGAGAGTTGGGGAATGGCTGCAATCACAGCATTGTAAGATGGTGGAAGATGTATCCTTAGGCCCCCCTCCTTGATTCAGAGATGGTCTTTCCATTTTCAAGTAAATGGTCTCCTTGACTCCGCGCTCAAACCAGCGTTCCTCCCTGTCCAGGTTGTGCACATCCTCATCATTGAAAGAGTGTCCACTGGCCTGTAGGTGTAAATAGACTGCAGAGTCCTGGCCTGATGAGTTAGCTCTTCTGTGTTGTGTCATCCTCTTAGCCAGAGGTTGTTTGGTTTCCCCGGTGTGTAAATCATGCCAATCCTTCTGGCACTTAACAGCGTACACTATATTACTCTGTTTGTGCCTGGGGACAAACCCCAAAACACACCCCAAGGATCCGTGGCACACAACTTCATGACTTCCCTCGTCACTACCAGTGATGGGAATAACGGCGTTACAAGTAACAGCGTTACTAATGGCGTTACTGTTTTCAGTAACGAGTAATCTAACTCGTTAATTACTATTCTTATCGTTACAACGCCGTTACAGTTACTAACAAGAAAATGCAGTCCATTACTGTTTTTCAACAAACAGACGGTTGAAGCTGTGTTCAGCTTACCGCATCTTACATAAGTTGCACGGAAGTAGCTGACTATGTAAGTAATCTGGACAGCTTTAAGCAGCCGCGCGCGCTTTCGCGGACGGTAATCACAATCACTGTCTAGCACAACACCTGGAGCTAAGGGGGCAAAACAATCGCATGAGTGCTGCTGTTTGACTGAGGAAGAATAAAGTAGTCGTGGTAAGCCAATCACATGACCACTTCAAGACAAAGCAACAAGGTGATATATACCAGTTTTTAAATTGTGTTGATAGGCCACGTAAAAGTCAAGAGTTATTCAATGAAAAATAGAACATTTTTTGCCACGTCATCTGCTGCCAACTGGTTTCTCATTGAGTGCGGAAATTAAAAAATATCAAATTCTTCAGTTTCAAACACACACACATGCACACATCCTGTACTGATGCTTTTCTGTGCATCCTACAGCCACTGAATAATGTTCCTGCTGTTTTTAGTCAGCACTTGTGGTTTAATTGTCATCGTTTTCTGCACTATCGGTTAACCACATGCAGACTGTAACAAATCAAATTTTCCATGTGTGACCTTTTTGCAACCCACAGAACCACGTGTGAAAAGCAAGTAAAATCAAAAGTTTATTGAACCATCCTAAAATACAACAAACATAAATAAAAAATAAATAACACAAAAGTTACTAAGGACATAAATCATATGAGCTTATTTAAATAACTGTCACTGATATTACAGAAAAAAAAAAACTCTTTTAAAATTCCTGTTAAAAAGAGTGAGACTTTTGGGTCTTATTCAGTCATAAAAAGACATAAAACATACATCTGTATCAACGAGTGAATGTGGTCTCCTCTGAGGTGGAGAGCTGACAATATAGAGACCAGAAGCTGGATGCCAGTGGTTGGATTGGTGGACTGAAGAGTCGATCACATCTCATTCTGGTTTAAGGTGTGAACACAAAAACACACAGTTCAAAAAACAGGAAACATGATTACAAGCTTTGTGGTTTAATCAAAACTTTCATCTTCAACTCCCCTGCATCACACAGTCCCAGTTCAGACAAGTGAAAACTGACTGCACTGGGAACCAACCTGCATTTGCAAAAACACTCCAGTAGATGTTTTCTGGCTGTTTCGTTGTACAGTGTATAATTTAGCTTGTCTCTTTCACATCTCGTTCACTGACAGCAGGTTTGTGCGGAAGTACAAGGGTGTACACGATTTCCATGATATACTACAAGTGTACTGAACTGAAACACATTTTTTTTGTTGATTCTCAATCTTTTGGTCCAGTTTTTCCACATTTTGATTGTAAACTTGATGAAGTCTAATAATGGTTTCCACTGTGGAGGACAGACATAGATACTCCTTTTTTATTTTATTTTGTACTTATAGCTAAAAAATAAGACATTTGTTATGTTATACTGGGCTTTGTGCAACTGAGTTAATCCTCAGCCTGAAACTAAACGATTTAGCATAACTCTTTAAAGGTTTCTGGCTACCCTTCAAAAAAAAAACGGTCTGAACAGCAGCTGGATGGGCAGTTTTGCCTGAGATTCCACATTAGGCGTATCTCAATTTAATGATGTCACACAGATCAAAGGGTAGAAAAAAGAGTGTAAAATTCAGTCCAAGCTTTTGTCTCATACTGTATTACTTGGCACATCAACTTAACTAATTATTTCAAACTTTGTTCATGTTTAATATAATCATCCACCGCGGGAACAAGATATGTTTAGGGATTAAATCTAAATGGAAACCTTTGAGATTTTAGTTCTGTTATGAAGGCTATTCTTTAAGACAAAATGTAGAATATTTTTCTCTTTGTTCAACGTTAAAATAAAGAGCAGCTTTACCTGTGGTCTTCTATGGTCTGACACCTATTTGTCCATATTTGCCATCTTTGGTTCTCACTGTTGAGTAGACCACAGCTGTGTCACTTTCTCCAGGCACAACTGCAAGAGAATTTTAAAAATTATTTCACTCCACGTGGAAGCAGATTTTTGTTTGTGCTTAAAGTGACACATTTTCAAAACTGGAGCATCCTTTCAGAGGGTTTTCCCCACCACTTCTTAATACCTTTGCTTTAAAACAACAATCAACCAGAAAGAACTGGTAGGCATCTCTGTGTAAAGGGAGATGGATATCTTTGATGCTATCTTCTTTTGATGTAAGCTGGTGCACTGCACCAACGAGCACAAAGCAAAGGTTTTCTCATGAACATGAACACTACTGTCAGCCAAACCATGACAGACTGCGGTGAAATGTCTCAGTCAGAATGCAGTTAACTGGAGTCAGCAACAGGAAGCTGCTGCTGTGGTTTTACATGAGTAACTTTAATGAGGTCAAAAATGTAGACATTTTATATAATTCAGTCTGTCACTTTTTACGTGTTAAACTAATAGATAAATAGGTAGATAGGTATCTGACTAATGGGCGCCTCCTATGTAAGTTGGAGGAATGTGTCCAAGAACCTGCTTACCCAGAAAAAAGGAGGGAAGTGTATGTTTGCGTACACCTCTGCTTTTCTACAACTACAATAAAATGGATGGAAGGATGGATACAAATACTTTTTGTGCATCAAGCAGGTAAAACATCTAGTGTTTGCAGCTGTTCACTGGAACTCTCAATATAAGGTCAAGAGAGATGTTGATGAAGAAATGAACCATCATCAGGATGAACAACAAACCAAAGTTTTTAGAGTGGCCAGTCTGGTACATTACTTAAAAGAAGGAAAATCCCTGGCCTTCTCAGCAATATCTAAAAGCCCCGAAAGACCACAGAAGACAACTAAATTATTCATTTGTAATATAATGTGAGAATATCCTCATCTGACCATAAAACCTGGTCACTGTAGAATTACTTTTAAGCCTTTAGCCTTTAAAATTTGAGGAAGCTCTATAAATGCTTTACCTTTGTTACACTGACAACAAGCATGCCATATGTTTCCTGCTTCAGCAGCCGGAACAGGAAACATATTCAACAATGCATCACAGCAAACACAGTGATGTTTTCGGCTACAGCCACCATCACTCCGAGTTACTGAAAAGAAGCAAAGACTTACCTCCGCTTTGTTTGATTGGTTGTTGCCGACGATGTGATATTTTCATTTCACTGTATGTGATATCGTCTGTGATGTCAGTCGTGCCTTTGTCTGTTGACATAGTCAATATTTAACATTAAAATTATTTACTCTAAAAAGTCTATGGTGATCTGGAGTCAGCGACAGGAAACGGCTGCTGTGGTTTAACATGCAGAACTTAAAACACACACACAACATCAGATTGTTGAGTGTAAGATATTAGTTAACCCTTTAAGACCTACCATAGAACCAAGTCCGCCAGAGCTTATATTACATTTTTACATGCTGTAGAGCCATTTTTGGGAGCATTTCAAGTTGCTATACATCAATACAACCATTATAGCCCAAATTTTAATAATATGTATGCATTAAGTGCATAGTAATTACATAAATTGCAAAAATGTTCAATAAACTACAAAAAAATTTTTAAATCGTTTTTGTTTTTTTAACATATATTTCTAGTTAGAGAAATTTAAGAGGCTTATCCCTCAAAACTGTAAATACAAAAAAGTTGCACAAAATAGTTTCCCACCACAGGAAATTAATTTTGAGTGTCTTCATAGACTTATTTTTGAAATACGTCAATTTTTATACACTGCAGGAAAAACGAAAAAAAATATTATACTGCAAATTTGAAAAAAAGCAGCATATGCATCAAATTAAAGTATTTCCAGCAGTGCAATATGAGTCCTAAGCATCCCAGAAACGACACAGAAAGTCAAACATAACTTTTAAAAACACCAGTATAGGCTCATTGATGGTAAAAAACTACATTTCCGCAAAATGACGTCACTTCCGGTTTTGGGCAGGTCATGGCGGACATGCGATAGTTCGCGCTGATGGACGTAGGAAGTGTTACAAACAGCTGATCGGATCGGCAAAGCGTGTTTCTGGAATATTATGTTTTTGTTGCTGCAAGCGCTTTTTATGCAGTTTTTGCAAAGCTATATGTGGAAGGAAACTGTGACCGAGGACAAGCTGATGGCATAAGATGTAAGTACAACTCCTCAGGTTTCATATGCAAAAAAAAAGTATTGCGCTAGCTTACATGGTTGCAGTGCTACCGGGATCTAAAAAATGCCCGCTCCGACCGGCTTTAAAGGGTTAAGCCCGAAAGTAGCTCAAATAAATCTGCAGACAGACCATGTTTTAATCTATTTGAACACATCAGGGTGTCTTGAATGGCAAACATGCAGTAAACAGTAAAATGTGCCGAATAACTGAAGCACCACCTGAAAAACTCTAAAAATTTTACCTCTGTTTTCCTTGGACGTTTGTGTTGGTCGTTGGGATAATGTGATTTCACTGTATATGACATCGTCTGTGTTGTCATCTTCTTCAGTTTTGCTTTGATCTGCCGAAGTTATTTAAATTCAGTGTTTTTTGTATGACTGTTGTTATGGCAACTTTTATTAGATGCAATGACACAACATCTAAATGAAAAAAATATGAATATAAAAATAAGCAAGGATATTGGCAAAACTAAATTCAGGTGTCTGAGTCTCACTTTCAGGTTTCCGATGAAGAAGTCGTTTTACCAACAAAATCAGTAGCACTAACAGGACCAGTAGAACCACCACACAGACCGATACAACAACTGATAAGCTCAATGTAGGGTTAGAGGATGTAGTTGGAGGTGTGGATGTAGGTGGAGGTGTGGTGGTGAGTTTTCCTAAAATAAAGCAAACACAGTCATTAAGTTGTCGTCACATTGTGGATGTTGAAAGCTGCAGAAACACAGACAGGTGAGTGTGTCACCTGTGACAGTGATCCAGCTGGATGGAGACTCTCCATGACCGCTGATGTCACACTTGTAGAGGCCTTCATCAGACCTGGAAACATGCTGGATGGTCATGTGACCTGTAGGCTGCTTCCTGATGAGGGAGCCATCTTTATAGAAAGCAGCTGGGAGGTTGGAGGGAGTGGTCTTTGTTTTACAGAGCAGAGTGACGTCATCTCCCTCCATCACAGGGAGGACAGGACTCTGCAGGATCACTGATCCACCTCAACACAGAGACAAACTACAGCATTTCATCCATTTACACACAGCTTCATCAACACTAACTTCACACACTCAGCTTACCAGTGACTGTCAGGTTAACCATGTTACTGATGGGACCCTCTCTGGACTCACACCAGTAAACTCCACTGTCTCGTTCAATGATGTAACTGATGTCACAGGAAGAGTTATCTGACGTTCCCCACCCATCTCCACACTGACTGGTGTTTCCTTTGCTTGTGTTTCTCCTCAGAGTCCATCCAGCAGAGCTGTCATCCTCCTCACAGCTCAGAGACACAAATACTCCTTTAAAAAACTGAGAGCTGCTGGGACTCACAGTCAGACGAGCTGTGAGGGTTAAAATGTTAGTTTGTATATATTCTAAAACATGAACCCAATCAGGTCATATCAGTGACCATTTCTCAGGTTTAAACTGTGATAGAAGAAGGTTACTGACCTTGGTTTGTTGTGCAGCTCAGCAGTGAGATCAGAACTAAAGAGAAAAGACACTCAGGTTGATTTGAGGTGAACATAAAGAACAACTCCACACAAACAGCTGACAAACACACAAACTAATCTCTGCAACATGTTTCAATGAAGTTTGGACAACAAAAGAGTGAAAAAGTAAATCCCATAAAGTCATGTGTCCACTGTGCAGCTGTGTTGATATAATGAGTGAATGATTTGAGCTTTTCACTGCCTGCTGTGTTTCCTCGACTCCTGAGCAAAGATAAAGAGTCAGTTCAGACCTGCAGTTGGTCCTCGTGGTGTTTTGAACTTGAATTCAGCCTGATTTGTTTTTCATGTCTTCTCCTCCATCATCAGTTATCAGGAGAGCAGACAGTCAAAGTACAAGAATTCAAACAAACACAGAGATTCTACTTACAGAGCAGACACAGCACAGATGTTTCCTTCATCGTCCTTCTCACTCATTTGAGCTTTTTTTCATTTCTGTCTCTGACACCAAGTAAAGCCCGCCCTCTTCCTCTGAGTCTGTGGTTTCTTCAATTGCAACAAAGACAGTGCTGCATAGCTACCCTTTGTTTGAGTCACCATTTAACCAAGTACAAGCATTAGCTCCCTGACCCAGATTTTTTTTTTTTCATGTACTTAATTACACAGTGCTTCTGAAAGCTGTTACACAACAACACAACAACAACAACAACAACACATTGGCATAAACACACTTTCAAACTTAAAAAAGTAGAAGTAACTACAAGTTTAACAATATCTTAGTTTAATAAGCTGTTTGTATCTTATCACCATATAATAGGACATAAGATAAGATAAGACAAGATAAGATAAGACAAGATAAAATATGATAAGATAATGTTATGTTGGTGGTCAGTAATAGTGCCCAATGTGGGAAAAAATGGGGTCAACCCAGTACTGACCGCATTTTGTCTTCAGTCCATGTTGAAATGACAGCATTACACAGTTATTGCACATTTATCAGGTGCACTTCCATGATGTGATTCTTAGTTTGTTCACAGCTGCCTAAAATGTGCCAAGAATACACCCCCCACCCCACTACACCACCACCATCCCAAACCTTTCATAGATGGCTGGATGGATCCATGGTTTCATGCTGCTTTCTGACCATCACCTCAATGTTGCAGAAGAAATTGAGACTCATCAGACCAGGAAATGTTTTTCTAAACTTGTGTATAGTTCTGTGTGAAGTTTTGGGTAGCCTGTGTGAACTGCTGCCTTAGCTTCCTGTCCTTAGCTGACAGCACTGGCACCTGATGTGGTATGGCTGCTTTGGCTCATCTGAATCAATGCTGCACATTCAGAGATGCTCTTCTTGATAACCTGGTTGTAACAAGTGGTTATTTGTTTTTTGCTTTCCTCTTAGCTTCAAGCTGTCTTCGACATCAACAGGAGGTTTTTCTCCCCAGAGACCTGCTGCTCACTGAATATTTTCACATTTTCATTGCTCTCTGTTGTGTGGAGCTCTGCAATTTTATAAATACTCAGAGCACCAACATACATGTCAAATTTAATGTCACCTTTCTCTCCCATTATGATGCTCAATTTGAACTTTATGAACTTTATCTAGCACTGGTGCCTCACAGCCAGATGGTCCACATTTGAGCAGGTGTACCTGATAAGTATATACAATGAAATAACTGTGGATTATCACAGCACCAACAATTTTAATGTTAATCAACATATATGAAAATTATGTCAACTCAACATTCCACCACAAGTTGCTGATGCTGGTTTCCTTGTAACGGTAAATGTAACCTTTCGAACTTAAAGTTCAAAGACTTCATAGAACAGTTAAGATTTTATATTTTAACTGTTAGACTGAGCTAAAAATACATAGAACATCGATCTGAGACAAATCAAGACCTTAAAACAATGCAGGTTATCAACACAACTTTTTTATTCTTTGTTGGAAATGTAGTCTTTTTTTCATTTCCTTTAGTTACTGTTAGTGAAAACATCTGCCTAGCAATTATTTTTAGGTTGAGTAACATTTGGCTTTTCTATCCAGTCATTTTAGTCTACACTGGAGTCTCATAAAAATCCTAGCCTCACGCTATCATGGGACTTCATGAGGTCAGATGGCCCAGGATGTGAGTGGGCATTAAGGCATCTGGCAGGGATTTCAAAACTGGGTTATAGATGGCAGACAGTTGGTGTCGTAAACCACCACCTCTGTTCAAAGATGGTCGCTCACAGTGGACAAAATGTGAACATTGGCATCCTCGAAAGAGTGTCCTTTATCCTTTAGATGCAGATGGACAGCTGAGTCTTGTCCTGTGGAGGTGGCTCTTCTATGTTGTGCCATGCGCTTGTGAAGTGGCTGTTTGGTCTCTCCAATGTAGAGGTCTGGGCATTCCTCGCTGCACTGTACGGCATACACCACATTGTTAAGTCTGTGTTTTGGAGTTTTGTCTTTCGGGTGAACCAGTTTTTGTCTGAGTGTGTTGCTGGGTCTGAAGTACACTGGGATGTCGTGCTTGGAGAAAACTCTCCTGAGTTTCTCTGATACACCGGCTACATAGGGGATGACAATGTTGTTGCGTCTGTCTTTCTCATCCTCCCTCGCTGGTGTCTGATCTTCTTTTCTGTGCCTCTTTGCTGACTTTAAAAACGCCCGTTGAGGATAGCCGCACGTTTTGAGTGCTTCCTTTACATGTGTGTGTTCCTTCTTTTTCCCTTCAGGCTTAGAGGGAACATGTTCTGCCCGGTGGTGTAGGGTCCTAATTACTCCAAGTTTGTGTTCCAGAGGGTGATGGGAGTCAAAGAGGAGGTACTGGTCCGTGTGTGTGGGCTTCCGCTAAACTTCGATGTCGAGGTTGCCATTCTCTTCAATGGTCACAGTGCAGTCCAGGAAAGGCAAACAGTCATCCTTTGTGTCTTCCCTGGTGAACTTGATGTTTTTATCCACAGCGTTGATGTGCGCAGTGAAGGATTCCACTTCTTGTGTTTTGATTTTGACCCAGGTGTCGTCTACATATCTGTACCAGTGGCTGGGTACTCTTCCTTTGAAAGAGCCAAGAGCCTTCCTTTCCACTGCACTGTACAGCAGGGGTGTCCAAACTACGACCCACGGGCATCCATTTTTAATTGGCCCGCATGTAATTTCATAAATAGAATAGAATATGGCCCACACTTCAACTTTTGCTTGAGTGTATTACACTTCTTAGTTTTAACACAAGGGGGAGCTGCTGTTGATCAAGCCAGTTGCTCCACCAAAAAGAACAATCACAGAAGAAATTTACCCCAAGCTACTAAACATGACAGAACCAAAGGAGCGAAGGGTAGAAGATGAGTGCTAAAAATTTTCAGACACGGTGGGAGAGTGAATATTTCTTTAAAGAATTCATGGGAGAAGTGTCTCTGTTTGATCTGCACTGAAACTGTGGCACTTATGAAAGAGTATAATATATGACGTCATTATGAAACCAAACATCAGGCTTATGCATCCTACAGTGCTGCTGTGCAATTAAAGCAAATGGTAGCTGTCCTGAAGGGTCAGCAACAGTGGTTTTTTTTTTTTTTCGTGCTCAAAAGGTCCAGGAAAAGGCTACAATAGCCAGCTCATCGCAAGACATGGCAAGCCTTTTTCAGATGGAGACCTCATAAAAACATGGCCTTGTTAAAGTCACCGAAATAATGTGAAAAAGTGCAGGACTTCAACAACGTCAGCATGTCCAGAAATACAGTTGGGCGATGCATTGAAGACTTGTTAGCCAACATATAACTGCAACTGTCTGATAAAGCTGTGCTTTTGATTTTTACTCCACCGATGCCACAGACACCGCACAGCTGCTAATTGTTTTGCGGGGAGTGGACGAGAGCACGAGCACTTCAGGTGAGTAAAAATATATTCCACAGTACCCGTGTGGTAGTAAGCATGCATGTGCAGGTACACATGCTTCAAATATCAATAATGCGCATCAATTCTGTCACTACCCTGCTTTTGTGCACCACTTTCATATATGCGTTTTTCTTGTTAACACACAGAGTACACACCACTGTGCACAGCGCACGCACACGCAAAGTCAGCTGATCTCATCTGACGCAGATTTGCTCCTTGATCAAGTGACATTTGTCCGGATTTTTGGCACGAGTGGCGTACGATCAGCACTGCAGCTGGATGTCCCGATTTACATACCCAGCGATGCTGATACTCACCAGAATAATTTACTAAAATTATACGGACGCCTGTTATTAAGCCCAGTTCAGTCTGTTTATGTTGATAAGCGTTTCAAACAAACGTTAATAACAAGCTTGAAATGTACCCGTCCTATTTTTCCCTTTATTGTTTTTTCTCTGTGCTGTAAATCTTCTGTCTAAGAAGAAATCTGAGGCTGCTGTTCTGAGAATGAGCTACCAAAGCTTTTTCTGAATAAATCAATAAAAATCCATTCATGGAAAGCTGTGATGAAGGCAGTTTTGTCATTAATTATATTCAACAATATAACATATTTGACCACTTTTAAGTGATTTTTCTAACTTTAATACACTAAAGTTAAGGCTATATACCTAATTTCTAGTAAGTGGCCCAGCCCCTCCTATATTTTTATGTATGTGGCCCTCAGTGAAAAAAGTTTGGACACCCCTTCTGTACAGCTTACACCACGTTGTTAAGTTTGTGTTTAGGAGTTTTTTCTTTAGGACGGACAAGCTTTTGTCTGAGTGTGTTGCTGGGTCTGAACTACACTGGGATGTCGTGCTTGCAGAAGACTCTCCTGAGTTTTTCGGAGGCACCGACTACATAAGAGATGACAATGATGTTGTATTTATCTTTCTGATCCTCCCCAGCTGGTGTCTGATCCACTTTTCTGTGACTCATCTGATCTTTTTTTTTTTTTATTAAATATACAACACCTTGGTCAACAGTTGTTTTAAAAGTGTTATATAAATAAACATGAGCTGCTACTTATGTTGTGCTTTTCTACTCAAAGCCTCATTCACCTAGTCACATGTGTGTAAACATGCAAACTGCTGGAATCCAGGGATCAAACCATCAACCTTTCGGTTGGTTTACAACGTTCTCTAGAGCCTCTCAAAAGCCACCAAAGAGGAAAGTTGCACTATAAAATACAACATACATCAACATACATAATCACATGCCAGATATAAAACGATCCCCAAAATACAAAAAATAAAACAAACACACAAAAACTACCTAAACACCTACGGCGTTCACTCTGGGCTTAAAGTCAAAGAATAAATATTAGATTTATGTCATACTTTATCACACCTAACACAATAGTGTATAATGATGATGCAGGTCTGATTAGAAACAGTTTATTCCCAGGCCAGGGATTGCAAAAAACCCCCCCAAAAAAACTCTTAAAAACACACACAATGAAATGTTATCAATATATCAAATAAACTAAAATCTCCCCAGAATAAACAAACCCAGTTCTAAAACTAGTAAAAACACAACTTTCTATATGAACTAAAATCCCCTGATGTAATTGTCCCACCACCCCGGATGAATGTTCGTAATGGGTGCACAAGCAGGGCAGAAATTCCTTCTCCAGAGCGGAGTCTTCGCCAGCCTAGTCCCAGACAGACGAGGAGGAGCATCCGGTTCCCCTCTCGTCCCTTCACTGCGCCCATCCCAGCCCAGCTCGCATTCTGCACTGGAGTCGCATCAGCGCCCTGTAAATAAACAAAAAGGGGCCAGAACAATCGTCCCGGAAGCGGCCATGGCTTATAGTCATGGCGACCCTCTCCCAACATGGCTGCACCGGGTCAACAACAGTGAAGACACTTCTTACAAATGCAGGTAGAGGTATACCTTTGCCTGCTGCTAATCACACGCATTGTCTCCTACTGTTGCCGTTCTTGCTGTCGGGGTCGCCACGTCTAGCTCAGCAGTCCGTCTCCAGATAAAGCGACGCACCCCCACGACCAGGCAGCGGGTCCCTCTTTTTCCACCTGGCCTTCATGTATTCCTCCTCATATCTGGGGCCTCTATTCCTCCGATGCTCAGCTAGCTTATGTGGTGGCAGATTTCTTTTCTCATGTGTTAATCACATATTTAATTATATCACATTAGTTATAGTAATATCACTTTGTCCCTTTACCATAGTAAGAGCACTCCTGCCACTACTTTGCATACATGTGGAAAGAAACACAGTGAGACGTTAAGCAGATAGTGAGACTCCTTCCCCTTTTCAAGGATGTAAATCCTTAGGTGACAGCCAAGGAGAAAACAAGGTCATAATTCTCTCTGTGAGGGAGGAGGTATAGCCCCCCAGTGAGAGGGGCCAACATGTAAGAGTTTGTTGAATGTTCTTTGTCTGTGTGTCTGTATATAAGATGTAAGGGCGGTGGCCACAATTTAGAGATGGTCCTGGTGTTTCACTGGGATGCTCTCTCCACATTGCGTGGACATGCATCTAAATTAGAAAATATATTCCTTTTTTTTTAATTTTACAGTTTGTTAAGTTCTTCTTTTTTTTTATGTTTAGGATGTTAAACCCACTTCAAATCATGTGTTGCAGGTTACTGATGAGTTTTCCACAACACTTCCTTTTAATAGGTCTTTAGACAGCTGATAGGCCACCTCTGGACACACCATGCCTCAGCAGGTGATCCCTATCAGCTAATTTGTCCCATGCCCAGCTAACCCACAGTGGATTAAAACACTGTAAAATAACACACTAAAAACATGCTATACAAACAGAATAAAATCATGCAAATAAAACTACACTTATAAATAAACACAAGAAATCAGAATAAAACCAATATAAAAGAGTTTCCACTGTGACAGATACACACACTACTTAGACCAGACTATCAGACAATTTACACAACTCTGAACATGAACTGGTTAGAAGGCAGAACTGATTAAAAGAAAAGAGGAAATGCTGAAAGACTTACCAAGGATCAGTGCTACTACTACAATCTGATCTTAGAGGGAAAATTAACTGTTTATAAAGAAAAGTGAAAACAAGGGACTTTCCAAATGATTTGAGTATGAGTCACTCAACATAGCAGCCATGTCCATTCTGTGGAGTTCACCTGTTTTTGTGTGGAAAAAAATGGATAAATCAAATGAAGGCGTGTTAAAGTTTTAGGGTTGCACATTTTTGAATCAACGGCATCAGTAAGAGCTGCACTTCACTACCAAGTAACTGTATTCTTTCAGTACATCATATAGTTCTTTCATGTGGTCTGTGAAACAGCAAGAGGTAATGAGGCAAACATTGCCCTCCTAACATGCACGTGGATGTGGTGTTGTTTGTTACCAGTGATGATGTGAGTGCTGAGTGGACTGACACTAATACTACCTAACGTGAAACTTTCTTTTATCACATTTAAAATGTTTATGTAATTCTTGGAGAGATTTAAATCCTATACAAATCTTTCCCCCCAATTTTTGTACAGTCTTCATAAAGATGAACCTCTTGTCTTCCTAAATCTGACAGTGGTAAAGGAGATAAAACAGCACAAACTAAATCAGGCTCGGCCCTTTGTTTCTGTTGCTGTTTAGCAGGCCCAGACACATGTTGGGAGTTCTGCTGTTGTCAAAGAGTGACATGAAATTTAGCTTTTCTTTTCTTTTGTTCTTTTCTTTTTTCCTATTCTACAAATCAACAGGAAACAGGAGTACAAAAGAAAAACAGGACTAAATAATGATTCTTAATTAGCCGTAGGTCTGTGTCTGTCTGAGCTCTGAGGTAGTCTGGTGAGCTTTCCAGGGTGCATCTCTCACCCTATGACAGTTAGATTAAAGGATGGCTGGAAAATGCCAGACAAACATCAATATAGATGAATAGATATTATTGTCATGGTCCCAGTGTTTTTGGTTATGTACTTTTACTTTTGATAGTTTTGTATTTTCTAGGGTTTAGTGGTGTTCCCTGTGGTTGGTGTCTTCCCTGCTTGTGCATTCCCTTAGTGTAGTAGGTGTGTTTAGTCCGTGTCTCTGAGTCTGTGTCATTATGTGTATGTGTTTCCTGTTTTACTTTGAAGATCTCTGTCTTTTGTCAGTGTGTTCTGTTTACGTTTCCCCTGCCTCGTCAGTTGTGATGTCTTCCAGGTGTGTTGCCCTCCTGCTTCCCATCCCCTGATTCCTGGCGTGTGTATTTATAGTGTGTGTTACCTCGTCCTCGTTGCTGGTTCGTCTGTGTTTTTTCCCCTCGGTCTTCCTGTGCATTCTCCCCGCGGTGATCTCCCTGCAAGGTACCCTCGTTCGTGTTCTGGTTTTTTGTTAAGTTCTAGTTTTCCCAGTTTAGAGTGTTTTCAGTTCTGCTTCTCGCCACCCTTTCTTTTGTGTTGAACTTCACCCTTTTAGTAAATAAAGCTCACTCACTACTACGCAGTCTGCATCTTGGGTCCGTTACTAATCCACACACGGCCTGCCTCGGCCCCCCGTGACAATTATTTAGTTTGGTGCTCGAATATGCCCTGCGTTATCCACCAAGCAGTGCTTCAGCACCTGCAGCTTCCCTACAAATTATCTTAAAATCAACCTATCTTTAAACAACTCAAGCTATCTTTAGCAAAATGGTAACATACAAAGAACCGGAGTTTTGAAAACAATGCAAAAAGCACACTGCACCCACTGTCACACCAAACACAGAGAGTTGCAGCAGTGGACATATATAGTGATGCTTTCTCCATTCTAGCATCCCTCAGACATGTACAGCATTTACTTCCAAAGATGTGCAGTTAGCATTTTGTAGGACTGTGAGCGAGCTTGTCTGCAGTGGGGGATAACACCTCCGTCTTTGGGTACTGTCCAAATGGAAACAAGGGCGCAGATTGATACTTTGGGTGGCTGTAGCTCAAGAGGTAGTGCAGGTCACTTACTGATTAGAAGTTGGTGGTTCAACCCCAGTCTACATCCTAAATAACCTTTGGGTAGGATATTAACCCCAAGTTGCTCTCTGATGCATCCATTGGAGTATGAATGTTTGTGAATATTAGACAGAAAGCACTTAATCATAGAAAAAAAGTGTTTGTATAAATGGGTAAATGATGCATATTATATATGTATAAATGAAAAAAAGATCCCCACTTGCCCCTGCGGACGGTCAATCCTTCAAGCTTGGGTTCTGGGAACTTGAAGGTCCTGCAAAGTATTTTAGCTGTTCCCAGGACTGCGCTCTTCTTGACAGAGATCTCCGATGTTGCTCCTGGGGCTGCTGGAGCCACTCGCCTTGCTTGGGAGTCACTGAACTGAACCTAGTGCTCCGATTATCACTGGGACCACTGTTACCTTCACCCTCCACATCTTCTCAAGCTCTTCTCTAAGGTATTTCTCGAGCTTCTCGTGTTCCTTCTTCCTGATGTTTCTGTCATTCGGAACCACTACATCGATCACTACCGCCTTCTTCTTTTTGTCTACAATACAGATGTTCCTGTACACTATGCCAGGCACTTGGTTATGGCGTTCCATTTATTTATTGGCTGTCCCGTTTGTTTCTTTAGCCATCAGAATAATTGTCTGAAGGCCAAGAAACATGCCAAACAGATTCACTTTACCAAGTGGATCATCACAGCGTTGCTGTATTGGTCCATTTAAGTTATTTCAGGTGGGACAGACATGACTAGGGGATAGGAAAGGGAGAGAGAAAGAAAGGGAGGGAAAGAAAAACAGAAGGGAAGCGAGATATGAGAGAAGACAAAGAAAAAACTCAACACAAGATGATTGCATTGGTACAATCCATTATGTGTGTGGATAGTTAGGAACTTCTTACCCTTTCACTTCGATTTGGTGATAGAGCTTTATAAACTTCATTTCCTTCCCTTTCTTTGACAAATTCATATTATGAATTCTGAACCTTTCTGTCATAACCAGGGATTTATCTACAAATCATTTGGCAAAATCTCAAAAAATTCACAAACGTCTTGCTGGATAGTTTGTCTGAGCTTCCTAGTACGAAGTATATTGTTTCCTCACATTAGAACGCTCTACATCATTACCTTTGCAGTATAGTGTGACTCTTTCATTATACATTGCTCAGTCTTTACTGGAGTATCTAGTACCTACACAGGTTGGTTCAACCCGGTTTTCAGGGTTTTCCATCAGGTGGTGGTACCTGGTAGCTAGTATTTTTTAGTACAAAAATCAATACCACCATACATACCACAACTGCATGACAGAAATATAAATAATATTTTACAAAGAAGATGAACTCGACTACAGCAAAGTTACAGAATCTAATACAGCAGAAATACAGTAATATGCATGTGTAATACAGTTTAACTTGGTGTGAGAAAACCATATCAGAATCAGAATCACATTTATTGGCCAAGTAAAAAAAATGTGTGAAAACACATATGAGGAATTTATATATATATATATATATATATGTATATATATATATATATATATGTGTGTGTGTGTGTGTGTGTGTGTATCGTTTTGTTACTATTAGTGAAAAACATCTGTCAAGCAAATATTTTTAGGTTGAGTGGCTGACGGTGGATTAATTGTGTTTTTAAGTTAAAAAATAGTCCAAAGTTAATAGCTGTCAGCTAGCTGTTCTTCCCCCTTTTTTTAAGAAGGGGGATTTTTTGCAACTAGTTAAAAAAAACATGGAAAGAGGAACTAACAGAGACATGTGAAATGAGACACTACATGGCACTCGTGTTTCACAACCACATCCTGCTGAGCTAACATGACTCTTTGAATTATCATTTGACTTTTGAAATGAGTCTTTATGTGATTTGGTGCTACAACAAGACAAATGAACTAAAACTGAATACAGAGTATATCAAACTTTATATCATACTTTTTAGATGGCTAACCATAAGCAGGTATCATGCTTCTGTTTCTGTTACGTGTCATCTCAGAGGCTAAAATGTCTGTGGACCACAGAGGCTGCAGGAGCTACAATATAAGATTGACTGATGTCTCTGGTGGAAATGTTTTTAATGTCGCTACATACGAGAAGAGTAGCAATGAGAATTGTGGATGCACAAACAAAGAAATCACAAAGGCACCTACACAGGGCATGATTGCAGCTTGATAACCAAGCAAGCTATCATTAACTTAGCATTTCACTCACTCAAATGTGAATTTGGTCAAACCACTCCATCACTGAATGTTGGAGGTTATAGCTCAATGAAGTCCCATCAAAACATCAGTTATTTGATCCTGAGGCCACCAAATCCAACACCTTCCCTCCAGTTCAGTGTAACAGGCACCAGGAATGAGTCTGAATTTCTACACCAAATATAAAAGAACTCAGAGTGAAACCCACCATGTGTTGTTGGTCCCAGCTAGTTAAAGAGGAGCTCTGTCAGCAGCTACAGAGCTCCAAGGGACAAAGGTGCCTGCTGTAACTTTGTCTTTGCATTTCTCCACATGAGTCTCATATTTGAGTTCTGCTCTCAGGTCAGAAATAACAGAATTAAATAACAAAATTATTCAATAATTAAAATATTTAGGTCGTAGGATCTGAAATTGATGGAAACCAAGCGAAGTGCCTAACGCCTAGCTTCCACTGTTAGCTAGTCAACTCGGCTCGACTTGGTTTAAGAGAAATTATGACGTTGTGTCATTTGATGGGTATTCAGTTGTAGCTGTAAATGGCCAAAACCAAGCACAGCCGAGTTATGTCGAGTTGAGTTGGTACTAGTGGGATACAGGCTTATGTGCCTGAACTAAAGTGCTATGAGTACAACTCCTGCAACAATTTGCCCCCCACCCCCTCCCAAATCTACCCAACAACAACAACCAAAGCAAAGACCAATCAGGTAATCAAAATAAAAACGAAGCAAACAAACAAACACACAAACAAAAAGATTTCTGATTTTACCCAACACCAAAAAAGGCAAAATACCAAACTGCTTCCCTATAACATACAGCATGATTTAATATTCTACACCAACAATTAGTGTATGCCTACTACTTGACCCAAAAGTATATAAAATGTAAAAACATGAAACAAAAATGAAACAGAACAACAACCATAATGCAGATTAGGGATTATTTAATATAAAGTGAAACCAAAATCAACCAAAATCATCTGGACTAAAAGTGATCTGTGATTCCAATCAGTGTTCCTAAACTACCACAAAAACAAAGTGTTCAGCAGTCTGTAAGATTTTGACGGATTCAGAAACCATATTCAAAACCAGTTACAAATCAGGAACATGGACAGTACGAGTTTTCAACAAAAATAGACATAAAAATAGACAACAGTCCCTCTAGTCCATCCAGCTGAACATTATTGTCCAGACAGATAACATTTTTTACATATTCACACAGCCTAAGTCATTGGTGTGAGGAGGGAACTGACTAAACCAACAATCCCATCAAAACCAGTGAGGTGTTCCCAAACATGCAACTTTACCCACATTTTACAGATGAGAAGACAAAACCAACGAGGAAAGCAAGGTCAGCAGTCCTGTGGCTGTCATAATATCTCCTTCTATAATCCACAGTGATTTTTCATTTTTCCAAACTCACACTGTCACATGTTGTGTTGTATAAACACTCGTGTATATATATATATATATATATATATATATATATATATATATATATCTTCACATAAAATATTTTACAAATAATGTAAACTCTACTACAGAAAAATCACTAATTCTGATACAGCAGAACATACAGTAATATAATACAGTTTCACTTGGTTTGAGAAAACCATATTAAAGTACTGAAGATGCTGAAGATGGACTCAAACTGTAGGTCATAAAGCTGCAATCAGATATTAAAAAGATGTTTGAGAGAAATGTGAAATACTTTTAAATTTTAGATGTTTGAAATCTGCAGCTGAATCTTCCCATCTTTAATGTTCGTCTGACCTCAGATCATTTTTGTTTTCTTGTTTTCATTAACAAAAAAAACTGAGGTTGGTTTGAACACTGACTGTTTTCTTTAAATTTTCTGTAGCTAAAAAACAAAAGCAACTACAAGAAGCACAACAGGAACATACAGACCAACGACCAGTCCAAAAGAACCACTTACACTTCGTCCTACTGGTATGACTGCCCGACCTGCAGGTGAGAAACAGGTGTGAGGTGTCAGGTAGGTGATGAGTGAAGAACAGAATCCAACAACCAGGAAGCAGATTCAACTTTGATCACTGATACGCTGAACTCTCATAACTCACCTCTAGAATTAATAACGTCCAGGTCAACAGTTATGGTCGTGGTGTAAGGGCTGAGGTCTTTTTTCTGGGTAACACTACACTCGTATGTTCCAGCATCATTAATCGTCACATCCTTCAGAATCAAAGACACGTCTCCATCCTTCATCTGTCTGTCCCACAGATCCACCCGGTTCTTAAAAGATGGATTCTGATCTGCGGGATCAAATCGCCCATCTCGATACAGATACACATTTTTATTTTGTAGGTCAGGTTTGGTCCAAGCTACAGCTCTGAGGGAACCTTTATCTCTTAGAGCTTGACATGGTAGAATGACGTTCTGTCCAGACAAAACTGTGATGTTTTTCTGGTCTGGAAGAGGAAACAACACAGAGCAAAGTGAGTGAGCGAGGATCAGTCAAGACACTCAAAAAACTTTTTCCTACTGATGTTGAGGACAGTGTGGGACAAAAGAGGAGCCTCAGCAACCAGCACACTTGAGAAGTATTTAGTGGACACTACAAAGTGTGCCACATCAGTGGACTCACAAAAATAATTACTTACTTCAGATATGCTGCTTACTGTCTTTGACATTTGACTTAATTTTTTTCTCAATGATATGAAGTACATCTATTTTTTTTCCTTAATTGCCAAGACATCAGAGGGCATGTTTGAAAAGCCAAAAATCTCAGATTTTGATAGCACAAAGAGTTACTTCTCATCATCTGTGGTGACTTTGACCTCAGTTTAACGTCAAAGTCCTGCTGCTTGAATTGTCTAAAACTTTGATGACAGACATGATTAGAGTGGCTGTGGCTCAGGAGGTAGAGCAGGAGTGTGAATGTGAATAAATATGACAGCAGAGATAAAATATGACATAAAGCACTGCTGATTGAGACATGTATGAAGTGATTTGACTGCTCAGGTAGAAAAGTACTACATAAGAGTCTGTTTAGATTGAATAAGGAGCTCATGGTAAATGGAAGCTGATTGTTTTCTCAGAGACGTTTTAATATCAGCACCAGATCCTTTTGGAAAGACTCCACAGACCTTTGTCGTCTTATTTTTAGGGCTTACATGTTTAATTGATTTATTTAATTGATTTCCTGCAGGTTCCACAAAAACATTCCCCGAAGATGAGTGGGGGGTTTAAAGCAAACTTTATTTAATGAACAATTAAACCACATATTCACTTTAAAACAAAAACATTCCGTAACGATGAACTACTACTGTATTATGTGTGTTGATATTTAATTATACCATACTGTACACATGCAAACCACTCTGAAACTCTTTATTCTTCTTTATGTTGCTTATGGTCGCTGTTTGGTTTCCAACAGTTAAATCTCACCTGCAGCCTCGGACACAAGGATGACAGCAAGCAGCAGAGTCGAGCAAAGACACGCACATGTTCCTGCAGCCATGTCCGTGCTTGAGTCCGATGATCTTTGTTTGTTTAAAATCCCGCCTGCTGATATTACCCGTGAACAACTGGACCAGGGTCTAAAACTTGACTGCGTTAGATCAAATTCAAAGCAAGTGTGAAACGCGTATGTCTTTCAGCCGCTCATCTTAAATAAACGCTTTAGATTTTCCTGCGCCTGAATTATCACAAAAACGTACCTCTTATGTGCTTTTTTTTTCATCTAAAACTTCGCCCTCGAGCTTCATATGAAGCTTGGGGAAAACAAACAGGAGCAGCCGTTAAACTGCCAGTGGGCAGACAATACCCAGAACACGCCCATTTCTCTGGCAGCTGTTTTCATATAAACGAGAACATGAAGTGAAAATATGTCAAACTGTGCAAAGACAGGAAAGACTTTTGTTAATTTCCCTCTTATCGAACCAAAGCGAAGTTCCTTTCAGATACAGCTTTAAGGTTTAAAGGTGAAAACACATACTGATTCTCCTTCAGCTCCTCTCATATCTCTGAACTGTCTTACTGAGAAATACTCACATTACATCAGAGCTGCTCTTAGACTTTATTTTAGTTACCACATTAATCATCCCTCAGTTATGTGCTGCTTTTGACAGAATAGGTACGTTTATAGACACAGCAAAAGTCTACCACCCTTTGCTCAAATGAACTGCTTATTATGTTGCACATTTTTTACTCTAACTGAGAACTACACCCCATCACACAAGCACTTTCTCTAACATTCACACAGACTCGAATTCAGATCGGTGCATCAGAAGCAACTCAGCGTTCACCATCTTACCTTCCTTAAATAAGCAAACTGCAGGAGATCAAACACGGATCCAGTTGGTTAACAACCTGCTCTACAGCCTCCCAAAAGCCACCAAACAGGAGAGCTACACAGGAAAACACAACATACTCCATAATCACATACCAGATATAAATTGATCCAAAACATAAACAAACCAGCCTAAACACCTACAGTGTTCACTCTGGGCTTAAAGTCAAAGAATAAATATCAGATTTATGTCAAACTTTATTACATCTAATCCAATATTGTCTCAAGTTTGAACACAACACGTCCTATCTTTGTTTAGAAACTTCAGTCAGCATATTACAAACACAGATGACTCAGAGCAGACTCTAAGACAACTTACACAACTCTTACATGAGCTGTGGTTAGAAGGCAGAACTGATGAAAGATAAAAATAAATAAAGAGGAACTGCTCAGAGACTTAGCAAGTATCAGTGCTGCTACATTCTGATCTCAGAGGGGACTTTGATGATTTGTAACGAAAAGTGAAAATAAGGGGTTTTCCGAATGACTTGAGCCTGCTCTGTGGTTCACCTGTTTTTTTGTGGAATAAATCCAATGAAGGAGAAAGAAAGAGTATTAATGTTTTAGGGTCGCACATTTCTGAGTCAATAACATCAGTGAGAGCTGAAGTAACTGTACTATTTCAGTGCATCATACAGTGCTTTTATGTGGTCTGTCTGTGAGACAAGCGCAGCAGCAAATGAGTCAAATACTGCCTAACATGCACGTGAATGCGGTGTTGTTGTTAGCAGGGGTGATGTGGCGTGTTTACAGAGTGGGCTGACACTAAAACTACCTAACACAAAAACAGGAAACTGTTTTTTTACCATGTTTATAATGTTTATCTAATTCTTGGAGCGATTGAAATCCTACAAATATGCATCACCCCACTTTTTGTGAAGTCTTAATGAAGAGGAAACTGTTCGCTTCCTCAGTTCGACGGTGGTGAAGGAGTTAAAAAGTCTTGAAAGCACAAACAAAATCAGTCTGACCGATCATGCACACAGCATGTGTGAACATGTTGGAGCTCTGTTGTTAGCCAAAGAGTGACAGGGAGGTTTGTTTTTCTACAAGTCAACAGGAAAAAGTCCAGTCAGACAGGGTGATATTTGTACCTGCATGGGTTTTTCTCCTATAAAACAATAACATGCTGGATTAGAGAATGAATTTGCCTATATGTGTGGTACCCTGAATGTTTGAACTGTCAACAACTCTCAGCCCGCAGTGTTTGTGACACCCCCCCTCACACACACACACACACACACACACACACACACACACACACACTTTTTTTTCTTGCTTTTGTTGTGAATAGTTTGTATCGCAGAGCAAAACACATTTTCTCCCACCTGATTTGGTCTAAGGGTGATATTAAGTTTCGCCAGTAGGTGGCAGTGGCGGCTCAGAAAAATGAGAGACTGGCAAAGTAATCCCTTACAAAAGTAACGCAGGACAGTTATTGTAATGTAACAAAGAACTGCTGTTTTGCTGTGTTTCAGGTGAAAGCAGTATACGAGCACTGCATTCGTTTATGTAAAGTTAACACTTATTTAAAGTAATATTTTTTGAGTGTAATTCCTGTTAATAAGGCATTAATGTGTCCAAATAAGAGAGTTAGTTCAGCTTATCTGTGGATGAATCTAGCAACATGGGTGTCCTAGAATCCTACATTAGACTTTGCAAAGTGTTGTACCATCAAAAATATGACAGAGAAAAATATTTGCTGGTTTAAAGTGTCTCAGTGCAGATTATTCCTTGTACATTATTCTGATTAATCTCTCACTATAAGATGATAAGTTCATCTAAAGTACTTTACAATGTTTTAGTTTTTCTTTGTCCTTCAACTCTGATGGAGCAGCTGTGATCAGAGTGAGAGCTGCAGCTGGAATTTAAAAACAAGCCTTTACATGACTGAAATCCAAGTTTATGGATGAATCTGTTTCTCAGAAGCTCCTGAGGGGAAGTTAGATTTCACGAAATACCAGACTGGGACTGATAAGTTTCAGTTTAATTTTCCTTTTTATTTTTGTGTTCATTTCAATTCATGTTTCTCATATAGCAGCAAATCAATACTCATTCCAGCACTGATTCAGAAGCCATTTTCCAAACCAGTTAAAAATCAGGAAACTTCACAAAGAATGGCAAGTTGGACAGCAGTCCCTCTAATCACTCACTGAAACCCATCCAAGTGAACATTATTGTTCAGGCAGTTAATTTTTTGATTTACACCACAGCCTAAGTCATTGGTGTGTGAAGGGAACTAACTAAACCAACAATCACACCAAAACCAATGAGGTGTTCCCAAATATGCAACTTTACTTATGTTACACAGATGAAAACACAAAACCAACAAGGAAAGTGCGGCCAGTCCTGTGGTTGTCATATTATCACCTTCTATAATCCACAGTGATTTTTCCACACACTGTGACATGCTTTTTGTGTTGTGAGCATCTGTATTTATGCTGACTGAACATGATGAGTCAAACCCATCCAGATGTCACAAACAGCTGCTGAACCTGAAGCTGAAACCAACACTCACTGATTCAAACACTGCAACATACTCGACACTGGATATTTAATTAGAAAAACACAACATAATATGCATATATGTACAATGGGTTTGGGTCTAAGTGAACCACAAAAGCATGACAGAAATATAAACGATATTTAAAAAAAAATATAAACTCTGCTCACTGATTCTAACACAGCAGAACATAGAGTAATGTTCCTGCGTAATACAGTTTAACTTGGTGTGAGCAAAACATATTAAAATACTGAAGGTGGACAAAAACTGTAGGTCATAAAGCTGCAGGCAAACTTGACATGATGTTTGAGAGAAATGCAAAAAACATTAAAAAATTGTAGATATTTGAAATGTGCAGCTGAAAGTTCAACATCTTTAAAGTCTGTCTGTCCTCAGATCATCTTTGTTTTCAATAAAACTGAGCTTGGTTTGAACACTGACTGTTTTAGTACTGGAGCATAAATGTTTAAACATATTTATGGATTTTTCCTGCTTTTTATAAACAGGAACAATGAAATTGAGACTTTAGTGGATTATAGTGCAGGACTTCTTGACAGTCAGACTTTGCTCTTATGCAAAAGGAAATGTAAAGATAATCATAATTTAGAAATGTAAAACAAAAAATATAGCAGGAACAAAATAAACTGTTATCAAAGTGGTTGGTTTAGAATGTTGATCTTTTTATGACTAACTTAGCCAACTTATTTTACTCTGCTCTGGGGAGCTTGTGCAGATTCTGACTCATTTAATTTAACCCCTCAAAAGTAAAAAGAAGACAGACAGACCACAAGAAACTGAACATTTAAAATGTAAAATCAAATCAAGAACTTAACATTTGATATGGCCTGCTGGATGTTAAGCATTAAAAATGTCTGTCATCTCATCATCTTCCTTTCTCTGGAAAAATTTCAACCTACTACTTTCCAGCAGGAGGGCGGTATGGACCCTGATTTTGTTGTTGTTTATATCTTCTGTGGATGAAAAAAACAACTGCCAGAAGAAGCAGACCAGAAACTGTCAGACCAACAATCAGTCCAACAGATCCTCCTGTCTGACGCAGGTCTGCAGCTAAATGTTCCCCAACTTTAATGTTCGTCTGTCCTCAGATCATTTTTGTTTTCTTGTTTTCATTAACAAAAAAAACACAAAAAAACTGAGGTTGGTTTGAACACTGACTGATTTCTTTACATTTTCTGTAGCTAAAAAACAAAAGCAACAACGAGAAGCACAACAGGAAGATACAGACCAATGACCAGTCCAACAGAACCACTTACACTTCGTTCCACTGGTAGGAATGGCTGACCTGCAGGTGAGAAACAGGTGTGAGGTGTCAGGTAGGTGATGAGTGAAGGACAGAAGAGAATCCAACAACCAGGAAGCAGATTCAACTTTGATCACTGATGTGCTGAACTCTCATAACTCACCTTCAGAATTAATAACGTCCAGGTCAACAGTTATGGTGGTGATGTAAGGGCTGAGGTCTTTTTTCTGGGTAACACTACATTCGTATGTTCCAGCATCATCAATCGTCACATCCTTCAGAATCAAAGACACGTCTCCATTTTTCATCTCTCTGTCCTGCAGATCCACCCGGTTCTTAAAAGATGGATTCTGATCCTCGAGATCAAATCGCCGATCCACATACAAATGTACGATTTTCTTTTGTAGGTCAGGTTTGGTCCACTTTACCACTCTGATGGAGCCCTTATCATTTGGAGCTTGACATGGTAGAATGACGTTCTGTCCAGACTGAACTGGGATGCTTTTGTGCTCTGAAAGAGGAAACAACACAAAGTGAGTGAGCGAGGATCAGTCAAGACACTCAAAAAACTTTTTCCTACTGATGTTGAGGACACTGTGGGTCAAAAGAGGAGCCTCAGAAACCAGCACTGAGAAGTATTTAGTGGACACTACCAAGTGTGCCACATCAGTGGACTCACAAAAATAACAATTAACTTCTAATATGCTGCTTACTTTCTTTGACATTTGAGTTAATTATTTTTATTTTTATGATAAGAAGCACATCTGTTTTTTTTCTTGATTGCCAATACATCAGGGGGCATGTTTGAAAAGCCAAAAATCTCAGATTTTGATAGCACAAAGAGTTACTTCTCATCATCTGTGGTGACTTTGACCTCAGTTTAACATCAAAGTCCTGCTGCTGCTTGAATTGTCTAAAACTCTGATGACAGTTGTAGATTAGAGTAGCTGTGGCTCAGGAGGTAGAGCAGGAGTGTGAATGTGAATAAATATGACATAAAGCACTGCTGATTGACACATATATGAAGTGATTTGACTGCTCAGGTAGAAAAGTACTACATAAGAGCTAGTCTGTTTAGATTGAATAAGGAGCTCATGGTAAATGGAAGCTGATGGTTTTCTCAGAGACGTTTTAATATCAGCACCAGATCATTTTGAAAAGACTCCACAGACCTTTGTCTTCTTATTTTTAGGGCTTACATGTTTAATTGACTTCCTGCAGGTTCCACAGAAACATGAGCGGCTTAAAGCAAACTTTATTTATTAAACAATTATATCACACATTCAGTTTCAAACAAATACACTGTCTAACAAGCACCTAATACTTTTGTATTATATCATATTGTACACATGTAAACCACTCTGAAACTGTTTATTCTTCTTTATGTTACATACAGTTAAATCTCACCTGCAGACACGGACACAAAGACGCCAGCAAGCAGCAGAATCGAGCAAAAAAATATGCGTGTTCCTGCAGACATGTCTGATGATCTTTGTTTTTAAAAATCCTGCGTGCTGATATTATCCGTAAATAACAGGAGCAGAGTTCAAATTGAGAACATGAAGTGGAAAAATATGCCCCCACCCACACACAGACTTACACACACACGTCCTGATTTGTAAAACGTTATAGGTTCATCATTCCTATCCTCATGTTGTCTCGAGCTCATGTTTGAACACGAGCTATCTTTGGTTAAAAACGTCAGTCAGCATGAAGACAACTTACACGACTCTTTTACATGAACTGGTTGGAAAGCAGAACTGATGAAAGATAAGAATAAATAAAGAGGAAATGCTCAGAGACTTAACAAGCATCAGTGCTTGATCCTGATCTCAGAGGGGAAATTTAACTGATTTATAAAGAAAACTGAAAACAAGGGACTTTTGGGATAAACTTGAGTGTGAGTCACTCCACACAGCAGCCGTGTCCGTTCTGTGGAGTTCACCTGTTTTTGTCTGGAAAAAAATCGAATGAAGGAGAAAGAAGGAGTGTTAAAGTTTTAGATTTCTGAGTCAATAACAGCAGTGTGAGATGCACATCACTACGAAGTAATTGTACTCTTTCGATACACCGTACTGTTCTTTTAATGGTTTCTATCTGTGAGACAGCCAGCGCCAACACCAGCACCACCACTTTGTTCCTGAATCTAACGGTGGTGAAGGAGATAAAAAAGCTTGAAAGCATGAACTAAATCAGGCTCTGCGCTTTGTATCTGTTGCTGTCTAACGGGCCCAGACAGGAACTGCACACCTTGGCATACAGCATGTGTGAACATGTCGGGAGATCCTACTGTCTTCAAAACAGTGGAAGGATGTTTTGCTTTTCTGTTGCTTTTTTTTCTTTTCTTTTTCTCTTCTACAAATCAACAGGAATAAAGAGTCAAACAGGGTTTTTAGCTGATGTTTTCATGATTGACAGGTTTTTCTACTACAAAACAATAAACCGTTGGATTAAATAATGATTATAAATTGACTGTAGGTGTGTCTCGTCTGCAGAGAACTTGTATTATAATGTGCCGACAACGCCTAATCAAACTCAAACAGACCTCTGCTCTGCCATAGTCTTCAGCCGTCCATGTTGGAGTCTAAGAGTGTAATCGAGGTTTTAGGGAGAGTTTACAGTTCAGTGTGGGTAGCAGTGAGAGGGCCAGAGAATTGAAAACAAAGTAAAAAGCTCACTGCAGCTATTGTCTGTTTTGTCACAACAGTGAAATCCACTCTTACGCTAAAACACAGACAGTGGCTACAGTGGTCACATATCCTGATACTGTCCCCATTCTAGCATCCCTCAGACATATACAGCATTTACTTCCACAAAGTTAGGAGACAGTATTTTGTAGGACTGTGAGGAAGCAAGTATCCAGTGGGAGAGAACAGCTCCTCCCCTTTGCTTGCTGTCCGAATGGAAACAAGCGTGAGGATGTACATTTGGGGTGGCTGTAGCTCAGGAGGTAGAGCAGGTCACTTACTGATTGGAAGGTTGATGGCTGAACCCCAGTCTGCATGACAAATATCTTTGGGCAAGATATTAACACCAAGTTGGTCTGATGCATCCACTGGAGTATGAATTTATGAATATTAGACAGAAAGCACTTCCATCCATCCATTCGCTTCCGCTTATCCTTTTCAGGGTCGCGGGGGGCGCTGGAGCCTATCCCAGCTGTCATAGGTGGGGAGAGGCGGGGTACACCCTGGACAGGTCGCCAGTCTGTCGCAGGGCCAACACACAGGGACAGACAACCATTCACACTCACATTCACTCACACATTCACACCTAGTGGCAATTTGGATTATCCAATTAACCTATCCCCACAAGCTGCATGTCTTTGGACGGTGGGAGGAAGCCGGAGTACCCGGAGGGAACCCACGCAAACACGGGGAGAACATGCAAACTCCACACAGAAAGACCCCGGCCTGATGTTGGAATTGAACTCAGGACCTTCTTGCTGTGCGGCAACAGTGCTAACCACCGTGCCACCGTGCTGCCTCCAGATAAAGCACAGAAAGCACTTATTATAGAAAAAAAGTGCTTTGAGTGCTGCAGGAGAGCAGAAACACACTTTACAAGAATCAGATTATTTACTATTTTACACATTTGTTGACCATAAATTAGACGTTATACTTCTTTGAAATCAACTTGAAGGATGCCGCCTGCATGGACGCATGCGTAGTTGGTGGATGTGGTACATCACTCTTTTTTGTGCAGTCTTTGGGCCATCACTCAGTTGAGTTCAATTCAGTTTTATTTAGCATCAAAGCAAACAGTTGGCTCAAAGTTCTTTATGAAGTAAAGTAAGGACATTACAATAATGCAGAGACAACACCAACAATCACAGCACCATTTGGTGACACTGTCCCACTAAACTTTTAAATACTTTAGGAACCACAAGTAAGCCTTAAAATCTGAAAGTGAAGCACAAAGACTGAAGTGAAACTGAGTGTTAAACTAAATTTCCCACAGCAGCCACTGTCTGTGTTTTCATCCAGTGTTCTTAAATATTTTTTATTGTGGTTTTTCTTTTCAACTGTTCAATTCAGTGTTGCTTTCTTACCTGGATCTGGACCACTTGTTAAATGATCATTGTTAAACCTTCTTCATATTAAGGTCTTTCCTCTGTGACGCACTTTGCAACGTTGGCTTTGTAAAAAATAAAAAGACATTTTTAAAGGATCAACTGAATGAGAAATATCACTGTGTATTTTTTTAACCCTGGTAATAATGTGTTAGATATTCATACATGTTTACATGACCTGTATGTATGTATGAATGAATATGTATGAAGGAACACTGTGGGAACTTTTCCTTCAACTCATCGTGTTTTCCATGGAGGTCCACCGAGTGATGAAAAGACAGAGCAGGGAATGTTCTGACTATTTGATTTCAGCCTTGGACTCAAATCTTTGTTTGCTGTGATCAGAGTGAGAGCTGCAGCTGGGATTCATTCCAAGGTAAAGAAAAACAAGTCTTTACATGACTGAAATCCAAGTTTATGGATGAGTCACTTTCTCAGAAGTCCCTGAGGGAAGTTAGTTGTGTTGATTTCAGTTAATGTTCATCAATATCAATCAAATAGCAGCAAATCAACATTCCCTCAAGGTGTTTTATACTGAACCGTTAGAGAAAGTCCCACCTGTCACACGGTGAGCAAACATTTAGTAACGACAATAAAATCCCCCTTTTAACAGCAAGAAGCCTCCAACAGCACAAGGCTGTGTGGTGAGGGATGTTGGCAGATAACAGTCTCTGCACTGTAAACACTGCTGTGACATTGTGTCTCTGTGTGCAGGTGTGACATATGGCCAGGTTCAAGATGGCTTAGATTATAAATGTGTATGGTGAACAGTTTGCTGCTCTCTGCATTATTAAAATGCTGATGAGCTGGTGTTTTGTGTGTCTGTGCAGGCTGGGCCTACTGTATACAACAGCCTAAAGGGAGAATTGGCTTGCTGAGGCCGGGGTGATTGCTGACCTACTAACAGACTGGTTAGTTGAGGACAACTGCTGTTCCTTCCCATTTACAATTTTATCGGTTGTCATATTTTTCCCACAGCTGAGACAGATGTTCAGACCTCGAATCTGTGTGTGTTACACTTACTGTAGGAGTGTGTAAACAGTAGCGGTTTTAGATACGGGCGACACGGGCGGTTGCCCGGGGCGGCATCGTGGTGGGGGGCGGCATCACGGGCATCGGCAAAAAAAATAAAAAATGCTCATGCTTACAGTTTGATGATTAAAAGTCTCACACACAACCCGTCAAAAGGCCCCTGCTGCTTCCAAATAGAGCGCATTTCATTCATAATGATGTAAATTCAAGCCCATTATGTATTCATGATTTGAATCCTGGGTTGTTTGAAATCCCAGAAATAAACCTTAGACAAAGTGAATCTGCGAACTAAGGTGTAGATCTGTTAGATCATGTTGTGGTGATCCTCGGGTTGAGATGGGTGTTCATACTGGAGTGCAAAATTAAAACCAATGGAAGATGGTCAAGAAAAGTTCGCCCAGGGCGCCAAACAGGCTAGGACCGCCACTGTGTGTAAACACATGAGAAGTGAAACAAATGACTGAAAAATAAACTGAAACCATCACGGGAATCCCCGAGCAGCCAAGGCATGTTACTAAGGGAGGAGTCAGGGTCACCTGATCCAGCATTAACTTAGATGCATTATCAAAAAGGAAAGTTGTAAGTCTAAGAGTCAGTTTGAAAATAGATTTTTATAATTTTAGAGATACCAATCAAATGACAGAAAGCTGCTCTACGTATTGGTTTAAAATGTTTATTGAAAGACGTATCCTGGTCACACATGACTCCAAGATTTACCACAGTGTTACTGGAGGCAAAGACAATGCCATCCAGAAATATTAAAATGCAACATGTTAAAAATATAAAGACATATTTGCATCGTGCACAGGTATAAATTTAATCAACAGCTGCTGTTTTTTTTTTTATGTATCTAACGAACACTAATATTAGGTATAAAGAGACAGCCAGCGTCACATCAAGTCTGGTTGTAACAGTTGGACATCAGAGAAGATTTGACTGAAAATCAATTTGTAGTTCGTTGTCCACCTTATTTGTACAATTTGAAAGAAGTGTTTCATTTTAGTAACGTTTCTCATGAGTTTGTGATCTCAAGAGTTTAATAATGTGAATACAATGCCAGCTTAAGCCTGACAAGGTGAGAAAAACAAAACAAACTAAATAAAACTAATCGAATCTTTAATTTTGTTGAGAAGAGTTTCATTGTTTCTCAGATTCATGCTAACTTCATCTTCCCTAGAGGTAAAATTTAAGGATGTTTGCAGCTGATGATCATGTTTGTACATGTCTAATTTAACTGGAAATCTAATTATTCGGTTCCCATAATCCGCCAACTGAACTCTGCTGCTGGCAACACCGAGTGAAAAACAAACTGCAGCACTGAATGATGAAAAACTGGAGTCTCGGATTTGCTTCTGTAGATCTTTATCATTTTAAACATGTTGAGCCCACATTTCAGTCTATGAAATGAAAAACAAAGTCCTGCCTATGGACCATAACATTATTATACCCATTACAAGCTGATATAAAATATTGACTTTGACCATTTTTTAAACTACTACTTACAAAAGCACAAATCAGACACACTGAGTCTATATTTTCTTGTAGCTTATGTTTATTTGCAGTGTTTATATTGGTAAGGCTGTTCAAACTTGCTCTGATATTTTCACATTAAAACCTTACAGACATTCATTCGCAGTGAGCTTTTAATATGAAAGACACGCAGTAGAAAGTTGGAAGTAACTTTCTGTACAGTGTCGAGTCTTTAGCTGTCCTGATGAATTAGTGGTGTTAATGTGCATTGTTTATTTATGGCCACTAGAGGGAGATGTTTGACTATCAAATAACCAATGATACTTCCAGAGCACACTTAAAACAGTGAGGATTTGCACTTCCTGATAAGACTGCATTGTTTTATTTTAATTAACTGTGGATAAAAACTATCTTCACTCAAGTATGTTTTCATGATGGGATTAAATAAACACTGTGAGCGTCAGAGTGTTTGGGCTTTGTGACCAGGTTAAATGTCTGATCTGAGAAGTTTATTACTACTACTACTATTATTGTTATTATAATTATTATTATGATTATGAATCAATAAATTTTCTGTTTGGTATTGAGGCAAAGTCACTGGTTAAACCTCGTGTCGTCTGTCTTTTTATGTGTATGTGGTGCTGCTCTCATTTTATTTCCTGTTGCTGTTTCAGGTCTCTGACTGTTTGCTGCTTTAAACTGAGTGCTAACAAATGAAATGAGGTCACTTGTTTTTAGGATTTTACGGACTGTTACTTTGGCTTTTGTCCAAATGTATTTACTGTGAAGTGATCCTGAGATGCTTCCAGGTCACAAGAGAAAGGAAATCTCTCCGATTAGTGGCATTAATGTCATTTAAAAGGTAAAAATATAAGTTTAAAAGCTGCCCGCTGTGTGACCTAGTTTTAACAGTAGATGACAATAGACAATCAGCACGGCCACTTCAAGCTTCAGTGACAGGTTTAAGAGGAGGGGCTCTGTGCTGGGTCAGGAAATGTGCTTCATTATAATGTGCTCTCATTATACTTCATAAAAGTGTGAAGTCTGTGTCACACGTTCATGAATTATTAGTTTATTATTAGTTTATCAGACAAATACTAAAGCCTTTTGTTTTCATCTTAAAGTATTGCGACAGACACTATGAATGTTTCCCAGGGCGAGTAGCAATATTACTACTACTACTACTAATAATAATAATATAAATAATAATAGCAATAATTGATAACGATAACAATAAACAGTCAATTAATGATTTTCTACTAACAGCACTGTGTTTGTTCTCGTCTATATCATTTGATGAAAAACAGTTGTAATGAAAACTGTCTATGGTTATACACCGATGTTCAAGTTAATATCTTCAAACTGACTGTACTGACTGCAACACTGAGTGTTTCGGTTAGCCACAACCAAACCGGAACTGTTCACATTTGTCACTTGACAACTCAGTGAAACCCACAGAACCACGTGAGAAACACACAAGAGAACAAAAGTTTAATAAGAAATCAGATCGCTGCCATGAGAACAAGAGCTGGATCCAACAAACAAGAATGGAAATAACAGTAAAGTTACTGACAACATAAGATATATTAAAATATTTATATTAATATTGCTGATGTTGAAGTTTGCATCTTCTCCTTGCGTTTGTGTGGGTCTCTGCAGGTACTTTAGCTTCCTCCCACAGCCCAAAAACATGCAGTTAGTGGGGTTAGGTTAGTTGATGACTCTAAATTGCCGTAGTTGTGAGTTCTCTCTGTGTTAGCCCTGCAAGACTGGGGACCTGCTGAAGGTGTACCCTGAGTCTTGTCCTACAGCAGCTGGGATAGGCTCCAGTCCCACTGCAACCCTGAATTTGTAAGTGGAGGAGGATGTAATAAGTGAAATAAAAGACACAAAACATCAAAAATTAATCTTTTTCAACATATGGATGTGTCTGTGGAGGTGCTGGGGGAACCATTTAGAGACCAGCAGCTGGACATCAGTGGTTGGACTGGTGGATTACTTCAGTGAAGAGTAGACGACGTCTGGCTCTGGTTTACAGTCTGAACACAAACACACACAGTTATTAAAAACAAACAAACAAAAGAACAGGAAACATGATTACAAGCTTTGTAGTTCAATCAAGACCTCCAGTCTCCACCTCTCTGCATCACACACAGTCCCAGTTCAGACTTCAAAGGGAACCAGCTCAGACACAGCTTCTTCTTTCTCACTCCACCCTAAGATTAACAGGCTGCGCAGATCACAAACAGCAGCACTAAAAAAAGAAAATGAAAAAACAAGTCTTCGTCGCCATTTTATGCACTACGCAGAGTCAAGGATTTTTTTTGACCAGCCAATTAAAGTGAATTATACTTATCTATTCTTATCATTGCATTAGCTTAATCTAAGCATTCGGTTAGATGAAGTGACAGGTTGCATAAACTGCAGCAGATGTTTTGAGTTCTCTTCTCAAAGCATCTGTACTGTAAAACAACAAATGACCAGAAAGAGCTGGGGGGTATTTTTGTGAAAAGGAAGGTGGGCGACCACAAAGCTGCCATCTACTTTCTATGCAGACTGATGCACCTCACCACAAAGCACAAAGCAAGCAGGTTATCACTGCATGATCACTGCTATTGGCTAAACCAGAGCGCACAGCAGAGATAATTCTCACCAGCTTCAGACTAACTGGGGTAAACAGGAAGTAGCTGCTGTGGTTTTACATGCAGAACTTTAAAAATGTTCACAAAAAAGGTTGATTCATTCTATTAAAGGACAGTTTCAGAGGCTCGGTACACTCAGTTAAGGATCTCTAGACTTTTCCGTTCATGTCTTCATACGTCTCATAGTGACAGCTCCAGGATTATAGTGAAAAAAACCTTTGAAACTCATCATCATTTCCTCATTATCATCCAAATCACTAAATGTTAGCATACTGAGAAGATGGTGAACATGATGAACGTTAAACCTACTGCTAACCTTCTAACGCTAGTAGTTAGCTTCAAGCAAAGTCCCACTTCCTGGGTGATTAAACTGACCTAATACAGGAGGAACTGACTGAAACCAGTGCTGCCAGATTTAATTTCCCAGATTAAATCATCTTTGATAATGGTCCAATGTCAACTAAACACACTGTGAATGCAGAACATCATACCAGCAGTCAGACTTGGTGATGCTAGTGTGACCGTCTGGGACTGCTTTGCTGCTTAATTGGTGGAACAATGAATTATCGCCTCTATCAGAACATTTTGAAGGAGAAAACCATCAGTTGATGTCCTGAAGCTCGAGCACACTTGGATTATGGAGCATGACAATGATCCAAACTCGCAGCAGCAATTCCATCTCTCAATAGACAAAATAAAGAAAGATATTATGGGGGTGGCATAGTCAAAATTAATTTTAATTATATTTAGGATGCTTTGGCATAACGTTGAGGAGACCATACATACTGGTGAACCCTCCAGTGTGGCTGAAATTAAAAATATATATTCAGCATTTTTTCACAGGGCCAGTTAGGCTTGGATGGCTTTTTCTTGTATATTAAATTAACTCATGATTTTAAAATGGTTATTAACCTTTTATCAGTATTGCATTTTGTTTTCACTTAAATGAGTATGGTAGAACTGTGTTGTGTTTTGCAAATAAGCAAACAGCTTTAACTTCTGTGTAGCTCATCAGTCTCATGGTCTGTATCAGAAAAATGTTAAACTGAATCTTTCTAATCAAATACAATTTAATGATCATGATCAGCAAGATGAATGTATGTGGTCAACCTGTCAAGATGTCAAAAGCATTAACTTTATCAAAGACAATTTCAGAATTTAAGTGTACAATATTTGCAATGAAGGGGGAAAATATACAGTGGGGAGTTTTTATAAGTAACTTTTAATGAGTAATCCTCCATTCACCTTTATGACTACAAAATTTGATTAAACATAATTATAAAATGTCAAAAGAAAAAAAGAAACTAACAATTCTCTGTTAATAAGATCAAATGTTCAAATTACTGTAACTGAAAGCAGACACGTGAGCCGCAACCAAACCAGAACAAGTCAATTTTTGCATCTGACATTTTGGTGAATTCCACCACGTGATCACGTAACCACGTGAGAAACACACATAAAACCAAATGTATGTTTGTTGTGCAAAGAAACAAAATCACTGCTGAGGAAACATGAGCTAACAGACATAAATACAAAGAAGAGTGTTCCTGGAAACATAAACACATTTATACAGTATTTGCCTGCTCTTAAAGCCAGAGTGGACTGGCAGGACCTCTGGCCCTGATGTGAGTGATAGACCCAGAGGAGGGCAGGTCCACATGTTTCTTTCAGACTATGTGTTGCTGGGCCCTATGGGCTAAGCCCCAGTTCCCCCACAAGCACCTCTCTCCTTGGCCGCTTCCAGGGTAGGAGTGAACCCAAGGGGTGTTTTGTTGTTGGACCACAGTCTCTCCACTCAGGTAAAAGAGGACCAGAGCTGTCAAGTGATCACTACCTGATGCTAAGTTGGATGAGGTGGTTGGGAGGATGCTGGACAAACCAGGCACACCCAAATCTCTGGTAAGTATTGGTTGTGTCTGACAGATGGCCCAATTCACGAGATCTTTAACTCCCATCCTTAGCAGAACTCCAGCAGCATTCTGAAGGAGGCTTGGGAGATAATACCTATAACCTTGCAGCTGCAAGGTACCTGTTATGGCAGTAACCCCCAAAACAGATGGTAAACTCAGAAGATGAAGGAAGCCATGAAGCTGAAGTCCTATAAAGCTTAGCTGGTTTATGTGACTCTGGAGTGAGGTGACAAGTCCCAACAGTAGTAGTAGTGTGAAGTAAAAACTCCAGTGTGGGAGGACTCAGTGAGACAATGGAGCAAAACGGTCAATCGGCCTTGAAGCAATTCTGACAAACCATTAAGTGACTCAGTAAATCCAGTGTGGATGGAGTGCTGCTGACCTCAACTGAAGATAGAGACATGCAATGGAAATGTTACCTCATTGATCTGTTGCTACAGGCCAATCAGTCCCTGCACAACCATAGCAAGATTCCAGTTCTTATCATCAGAACTGGAATCTGTCATGGCTGCACTTCATCACCGATTCTGTTCCTAACATTTATGGATAAAATTTCTGGGTGCAGCTAAGTGGTGGAGTGTTTCTGCTTTGGTGGCCTTGGTATGACCTTTCTATTATGATGTGGTTCTTCTGGCCTCATCTGTTGGTAACTTCCAGTGTGCATTAGAGGGATTTGCAGCTCAGTGTGAAGTAGCTGTGTTGAGAATCAGCAACTCCAAATTTGACACCAGCACTTTAGTTGTCTTCTGTGGTCTTTCAGGTCTTTTGGTGCTGTTGGGCTGGTCGATGCAGTCCTTCTTTTTAAAAGTGCACTGGACTGTTGATCAGGCCATTTGGTGATTATAGTATTTTTTTGGTTTATATTTTTTCTTATGTCCATGATAGTCTTACTTTAGTTTTTTTAGACCGTAATGGTAGCATTGCTGTCTTTAGAGTTCAAATTGAAATTGCATTCATATTGAATTCACTTTGAAGCGACTTTAGATCTTTTATCATCTTAATTTATTGCCTTAAATTGTATAAATGAAGAGCGATGTATAAGTACGAGTTCAAAGGTGCAGAGCAGCTTTACCTTTTTTCCTCTTTGGTCTGAAGGCTATTTGTCCGTAATTGATGTCTTCTGTTCTCACTCCTGAGTACTCTGCAGCTGGATTGCTCTCTGCAGAGTAAAGTACATATACATTTCTGTAAGTAGAGCAGCTGCAATAGTACTGTTATATTATTGCAGCATACTTTATGCTTTACCACTTGTGATTACCACAATTTGTTATTTGTGTTTTACTCAAAGTCTATTGACACACTGAGGTTGTACATAAATGCCACTGGCACTGTTCAAACTCTGCCAGTTCATCACAGATGGTCCGTGCGCTGGGTTATTGAGCACAGCATCATGTAAAGTTATGAACCTATGTGTATCAGATAATGACAAAACATTTTATAATATATTGTATAATATATTATACTATAATGTGATTGTTTTGTAGTGTGCTATGGTTAATCTACCGCATGAACCTGGGTGGGTGTTTTATGAAAAAGGAAGGTCAAACACCACAATGATGTTACTTTTTTTTTTTTTTAGCACAGACTGATGCAATTCACCACAAGGCAGAGAAGCAACAGCTTCTCACCTATCACTATTATTAGCCAAACCAGAAAACAGCAATGAGAATTTTATCAGCTTCACACCAGCTAAAGTCAACAACAGGAAGCTGCTGTGGTTTTAAATGTAGGACTAGGTTAGAAAATAATTCTATGAGTTTGGATGTCTCATAGTTACAGTAACATAATCAACAAAAATCTGTGTTCACCAAACCTAGATAGCGAACTTATCTTGGCGTCAACTGAGATGCTTTGGCACATAAGCCTCAGTTATGATTCTACCCAATGTTTTATCGACCAGATGTGGCTCCAGAATCCCAAAACACAAGTGGCTGAGTTGAAGGAGTCACACTGTACCTGAGTAAAGATAGTCAATTGAGACCAAACATGACACTAAGAATGATGTGCTATGCTCATTCATCACATACACTGTCGTCAGTTTTGACTCACACACTGTCCTGGTGCCACAGCAAAAATCAAATTTTCATTATTTTATGTTTGTTTTGGAAACGATAATTCAGCTGTTTTAGAAAAAAAAAGATGTAAGATTATGACGTAAGGTTTGGGTAAAGTAAGGTTACCCATAAAAACTGAAAAAATTATTTCAGTATTATGTAAAATGACTTTCTTTCAGGGAACACAAAATGGATTAACAATTTAAAGCTGTTCTGAAGCAATAGAGGTTGATCAGGCCTTGAAAGCTGTTGCTACTAATTCCTACATTGGATTTCTCAGAACGACCCCTATATTTAGCCTCACCCCAAAGGCACAGCCTTTCCAGGGGTCAAGCGGTACATGGGTACGTCTGTAGAATTCTAGACACACCCGCAGAGATGAGCAGGGAGGAAGACAGCCTATACACCTAAACAGCATCCTTTGTTGATCTCAGGGGGCCTCTGTGAGCTGGGGGAACCTAACGGTGTAAACAACAAGGTTATTGGGACCCAGGAGTAAGTAATTGTGTTTTTATGTTTATGTGTTCCAACATAAAAGACGTGCTGGAACAGATTATGGTACCATACATGCATCATTTGAGCAGTATTGTGCTGAAGAAAGTAGTGTGTTGCTACAAAAATGGCAAGAAAAAGCAAATAACAACAGAAGTGAGAAAGACCATCATACAATCTGGTATGTGTCTATTTGGTCAGTGGTTCATCCTACAGTAATATAATGACCCAACACATAAGTGCAAGCTATGCCTGAACTACCTCAGGAAAAAAGAAGAAGATGGTAAGCTTGAAAACATGGAGTGGTCAGCACAGTCTCCTGACTGAAACCCATTCAAGCTGTTTTGGGATGAACTGGACAGAAGAGTGAAAGCAACGCAACCTAAGTGAAACATTTATGGGAACTTCTGCAACACATAAGGGAAGAACTTTCTCAAGAATATTTGATTTCTATTGTAGAGAGAATGACATGTGTGTGCTCAGCTGTTATATCTGTGAAAGGCGGCTACTTTGATGAGTCAGAAGTTTAGAATATAAATTCTATAATTTCTTGTTTAATTCTAGTTGTCTTTTTGTACAATGCTTTCATTTCATTTCAGAGTGCAATGAGACATTAACGTGGAGAATTTTCAATAAATCTGGAAAAACTGGATTGTTCTTTTGACCTGTAGTGTATATGTGTGTGTGTGTGTGTGTGTGTGTGTGTTTGTGTGCACGTAATTTCAGTTCCTTGTGCTGACAGGAAATTTGACTAGTGAAATATAACTTCCAGGATCCTGGTGTAAGAATGGTTGGACAGATTCTGACTTTCTAAAGCAGCCAATACGAAGACAGGCAAAACATTTGCATGTTTTCATAAGCTGGGTGTTAATCAATATGTGAGCAGACTAGGATGGTGGATATTATGAACATTACACCAAGCTTGTAGCATTCTGATTTTACAATTTAGAGATTGAACTGGCTATGATGGAGAAAATGAAGATCAGCTGTACCTGACTTTTTTTTCTTGTCTTTGATGATGATTTGCCCATAAGTGACATATTCTGTTCTCACTGCTGAAGAGACTGCAGCCGGATCACTCTCTGCACAATGAAACACACACAGAGGATGTCAGTGCAGGCAGTACAAGTGATAGATTGTAGCAGAGCTGATTGAAACTGCTGCTCTAGAAGAACTCTTTATGCACACACACAAAAATACAAACAACAGCAACAACAAAACAGTTACAACACTGCAAAAGTCTTGAATAACCCGTCATTTGTTCATATTTTGCTTCCGACGAGTCAGACTTTCATGTGATGTTTTCAAGTGCTATTGAACAATGTTTCTCCAGACTTTTTTTTTCTTTGGACAATGGCTGCTATTTTTCCACATCCTTTTCAATCCACTCAACGTAGCTGACCATTTCCAGAATATATTTTTTTAATTCAAGTATGAAAAGGCACCTAACTGCATAACTCAAATGATGAACTAGTGTTGTGTGGCTCTTCAGTTGATGGTTGCCAAGAAACAATTCATACTTCTCTCCTGAACTCTTACATATGTATGTAGGAGTTCAGAAGTACAAAAGATTGTCTACAGCCATCTGTAGCTCATCTCTTTCATTGTTCAGGCTGCATTTTAACCTTTGGTGTTCGAGATCTTGCCAAACTGATGGAAATATGAACACAGAAAAGTAGCACAATGTAATATCATATGGGAAGTGTCTGGTTCGTAACATTTTTTTACTATGGCGGTGATCTCAAACACACTGAAAAGGCAGTAAAAGCATGTCTAGATAGAAAAACACATAATAGAACAAGATCAGTCACAAATTAGCCTCCCCAGAGCTTGGACCTCAACATTATTGAAGCTGTGTGGGATATTTCCTGACAGAAGACAGACTAAAAGGTAGGAGCACCCAAAGAAGACCTTTGGATGTCCTTCAAGAAGCCAGAATAGCTATTCTTGAAGACTATTAAAAGAAATTACAAGAAAGTTTGACTGAGAGATTCCAGGCTGTGCTGAAGAATAAAGTTGGTCACACCAAAAATTGACTTTAAAGATCACTAGAATTGTACCAACTCAGTTTTTTCCCTATAAACCATTTATGATTATACATAAGTCACTGCACCAAGGACCATTTTCCTATCAAAATATAGCAAAATGAGAGGTAGCTCAAGACTTCTGAGTGAGTAATATGGATCAGTGAACCTTTCATTTATTGATCTAATATTTTAATAATAATGAATAACATTAGGCACAATTTTGATTCACTGAAAACATGACATTTGATGTTCCTTTTATATTTCTATTCTTTTTCTACACAGTGTTGTGTATTTTAGCCCAGTATTTATAATCTAATGTTTTCTGGTTTTATGTGAATAATATGAAAAACTATTAATTTAAAAACAAACTTTTTTTGCTTTTCATTTTTATTTATTTATTTTTTAAATTTGTGTTTTTGTGGATGTTCTCCATGTAGCACATCATACTCATGTTGACTCATGTCAAAACTGCATATTCTATATTAATAATAATAATAATAAATGCACGTTCCTTCCTCCTATTATAATTAACAGCTCATTGGTGAAATGGTTGAGGCTTGCATATTTGCTGGAAGCTGTTAACATCTGTGAACCACAGACCACAAAAAACAGTCCAACATACAAAGAACAAGACTCACTAAGTGTGAGAGTTTACAGACAGATAATTTAATGATGTATAATGCTGTTTTGAACAAAAAAATAAATCTGTAATTGTTCATCAAGCAAGGATTAAACTATAATATAGAACTCTAAAAACTCTGATTTCACAGGTAAACTCTAGTCTGAAAAATTGTGAGATGCTTGTTTTAGTGTTACAGCAATGTTTTCACACTTCTAACCATCCTTCACATGCTCCATGATGTCCTTAGTTAAACATAGTATCAGACTAAAACAAGTCTTAAACTCTTGAGGAGATGAAGGTCAAAAAATGTCATGATAATTCAAACTATGCTCATAAGGCATGTTTTAGTTTTATATATACCCTTACTCCTAGTATGCATGAATGTTACCAGATTGTAAAGGTGCACACCAAACACATATAAGCACTCAGCAACCATCTACATAACTTTTATGTCAAAAGTCACAGTTTAACCGCCAAATATTGATTCTCTACATATATAATTGAACATATAAATGATTGCTATTGCTTCTAATGATCTATCCTTATTGAACTTATCTCTACAAGAGTGTAGCTCTTTTCCACTGCCCTAAAGATGTGTCAGACTAAATATTCCTTCTGTATTTAACCTCACCTTATAAAAAATATCCACAATGTACCAAAATGTCCTTATTTTTTTTTTTAAAAAAGAAGAAGAAGAAGAAAAAACTTACCTCTCCTTTTTTGGACAATCTGTTGTTGGCAATTGGATATTTGGACTTTGCTATATGTGATGTTATCTTCTACAGCTTCGTCTTGTTCAGCTAAAATTATCAAAGTTTATGAACAAAGAAAAAACATTATGTAAAAAGCATGTAGGTGGACCTTTACCTGAAGAACAGTGACGGTTGTTAGAAAAGGAACATCAACAGCACACAATTGACAGCACACATATCTCATGCAAGAAAGAAAGATAAAATAAAATAAATGACAATAATAAGAAAAATTACTAAAATTTCAGTAAAAGAAAACCCCACTAAGAAGTCCGAGTCTCACCTTCATGTTTCCTGTGAACACATCGTCTGGCCAGCAAAACCAGTAACACCAGCAGAACCACAACACAGAATAATCCAACAAATGACAACACAGAGAGAACAGGAGGAAGAGTGATGGAGGTGGAACCAGGTGGAGGAATTGATTTAGGTGGAGGTGTGGATGTAGGTGGAGGTGTGGATGTAGGTGGAGGTGTGGATGTAGGTGGAGGTGTGGTGGTGTGTTCCCCTAAAATAAAGCAAACACAGTCATTAAGTTGTCGTCACATTGTGAATGTTGAACCTGCAGAAACACAGACAGGTGAGTGTGTCACCTGTGACAGTGATCCAGCTGGATGGAGACTCTCCATGACTGCTGATGTCACACTTGTAGAGGCCTTCATCAGACCTGGAAACATGCTGGATGGTCATGTGACCTGTAGGCTGCTTCCTGATGAGGGAGCCATCTTTATAGAAAGCAGCTGGGAGGTTGGAGGGAGTGGTCTTTGTTTTACAGAGCAGAGTGACGTCATCTCCCTCCATCACAGGGAGGACAGGACTCTGCAGGATCACTGATCCACCTCAACACAGAGACAAACTACAGCATTTCATCCATTTACACACAGCTTCATCAACACTAACTCCACACACTCAGCTTACCAGTGACTGTCAGGTTAACCATGTTACTGATGGGACCCTCTCTGGACTCACACCAGTAAACTCCACTGTCTGATGTGTAAATGTAACTGATGTTACAGGAAGAACCAGCTGGTTTTCCCCACCCATCTCCACACTGAGTCCTCTGTCGTTTGCTTGTGTTTCTCCTCAGAGTCCATCCAGCAGAGCTGTCGTCCTCCTCACAGCTCAGAGACACAAAGTCTCCTTCAAAGAACTGAGAGCTGCTGGGACTCACAGTCAGACGAGCTGTGAGGGTTAAAATGAAAAGGTCTGAAAACTGAAAATGGTTACAATAGTGTAATTATTCCATAATTTCATCAGTTTTCTATATGAGCTCCATTCTAAAACATGAACCCAATCAGGTCATATCAGTGAGCATTTCTCAGGTTTAAACTGTGACAGAAGAAGGTTACTGACCTTGGTTTGTTGTGCAGCTCAGCAGTGAGATCAGAACTAAAGAGAAATGACACTCAGGTTGATTTGAGGTGAACATAAAGAACAACTCCACACAAACAGCTGACAAACACACAAACACGTCTCTCTATATCTGCTCATTTTCAGGACTGTAAAAGTGTGGAAAAAACCTTACAGCAAAGAAAGAAAGTAGAGCTGAAACCTGTCAAGCTGTCATTGAGTGAGATGCAGGTTATAAATTCAAGTCACTAGTCCAATACAGAGCATATTCAGAGAAGTAATTAATTAGTCATATTAAACACCCACATGTAACTTTAAAGCTTGATCTCAAATGTTAACAGAAGACGATTTAACAATATTTTATTTTCTGAAGAACTTTTAGGTTACAGTCGTAATAGCATTCACACATTTTGAACTCTTTATGCTCCTCAGCTATGGTTTAAACACCTTCTTTTAAAATGTTCATCAAGTGCACTAACTATACTCAGTGAATCATTTGATCTTTTCACTGCCTGCTGTGTTTCCTCGACTCCTGAGCAAAGATAAAGAGTCAGTTCAGACCTGCAGTTGGTCCTCGTGGTGTTTTGAACTTGAATTCAGCCTGATTTGTTTTTCATGTCTTCTCCTCCATCATCAGTTATCAGGAGAGCAGACAGTCAAAGTACAAGAATTCAAACAAACACAGAGATTCTACTTACAGAGCAGACACAGCACAGATGTTTCCTTCATCGTCCTTCTCACTCATTTGAGCTTTTTTTCATTTCTCTCACTGACACCAAGTAAAGCCCGCCCTCTTCCTCTGAGCACCAGCTTTCTATTGGTTCAAACAGAGTTTTGGGGGACTCACTTTTTTCTTTGTGGAAAGACATGAGTGGTACATTATAAATTCACATAACTGTAGAGGAGGCAGATATGAGCTGAAACACAGGAATCAAACCAGGGATGCTGCTGTTATGGAGCTGAACTGGAACCATTCAGACACTGAGGCCCTCTGAACACATTTTAATTACAGCTGTGCAGAGACACACTGATGACTGACTGGAACCCCATCATTCGTATTTTACATTAATACCAGATGAGGCCGACTAGAGGGAGCTGTTTGACTGTAAATATTAACAATAATAGAGGCAGCTCATCACACAGAGCACCACTGAGTTTCAGTGTTTTACAGAAATGAACAAATGTCCCGATGCCTTTCAATGAGTTAAAGATGCAAAATGAAATGTCTCAACACGTTCTCACTCCCTAAGCGTAATATTTTACGATAAGTGACAAATCCTCAACATTTTACGCTTTCAGGTACCAAACACGTTCCTAAATGACAACGTCGGAAAAAAAACATGAGAACCGTTTGGACTCAATCTACACATGTTCGTTCACTGTCTTAAGATCGCTTTGGAAAACACTATTTCACATCATTTCAGTGCTGGTTAACGTTAGGAACAGGGTTATGGTTATGGTTAGGGATACGGTTAGGTTTAGGGCTGGAACGTGCATTACCGCGGGACCATCATTCCACTGGAATTCATCCGTAACCCGGCGCATACCTCAGGAACTTTGCCGGACATAACAAAAAGTCGATATGCTACGTCCCGGGAGTGAGAACGGGCTGAACGTCTTTAAGAACCAACATAAGTCCCCCTGCTTTTTTGAAGACCATGGCTTGGAAGATTCGTCATTTACAATGTCAGAGAACATGTTTTATCATTGTTTGAAAACTAGCTTATAAAAAATAAAAATACATAGAAAATTGATTATTGTTTACAGCTGGAGCTAAAAAGTACACAGAAAGCTTTTCACACAGCTTTTCTATTGATTCTCTTGATATTTTTTGTTTGTGAAATGATACAATAGACAAATTGGTTTTCACATGTCTGTAAAAAACTTCACCTGTGCAGAGACACACTGATGACAGACTGGAACACTATGGCTGTGTCCCAATTCAGGGTGCACGCTTGATGTACGCGCACTACGTACAGTGCATACTATTGCTGTGTCCCAATTCGGGGTATGTACGCTTGAAGTACGCACACTACGCGTACTACGTACGGTGCGTACTATAAGTACGAGAAGTGCGGAAGTGAGAGGCTTGTGAAATGGGACGGTATATGCTTCGTCGCGCTGTTCAGGTTGCCTAGCAACCATGATACTAACCGCCAGACACGTTACAAACAGCTTTGTTTGACAGAAATGAAGGAGAAAAATGTTTTGTTGGTCAATCATTTTTGTCATGACATCACTTTGATTAGTTGAGTATCTGAGGCTGAGACCACAGGACTGTAAAACATGATTGTTGGGCTTCATTTCTGTACTGAACAGTCATTTAAGATTAGCTAGTAAATAACAATCAGCTAATGTTGTTCATGAGACTAAAATCACCTCACTGTGGTAGTGTAAATATAATATGGACAGTATTATAGTATTGTCAGATTATTATGATATATATATATATATATATATATATATATATATGCATTTGAAGTACACTTCGAATTGGGACAGCCGCGTGGCGGTGACGTAATTGCACTTAAAATGCGTACTTCAAGCGTGCAGTCCTGAATTGGGACACAGCCTCAAACTCCAGTCCCCGAGGGCCGGTGTCCTGTAACTTTTCCATGTGTCCCTGCTGCAACACAGCTGAATACAATTAGTAGGTCATTAGCCAGACTCTATAGAACTTGGCTGCAAGCTGAGGTGGCAGACACAGCCGTTTGATGCATGTTACAGCAGCTCATGAATGACTGAACATGGTAAAATAAAAGTCATTTTATTAAATTTCTCTAAACACCTATGATTACTTAAATTTATAGGGTTAGGGGTTTCCCCTTCAGCATGCAGTCAAGTTCTGCAGAGTCTTGCTGATGATCTACTAATTTTATTCAGGTGTGTTGCGACAGAAACTGTTTCAGGACACCCTTGAGGACTGGAGTTTGAGAACCCAGCTTTACGTGTTTTATATATGAACACTAGAGGGAGATGTTTGACTTGAAATACTACATACATAACAAGCGGCTCAACAATGACGTTACGGCTGAGTTCTAAGGCATGTTCATTGAGCATTAAATAACGCCTAAGAACACATGCTGTCTTAAAATTTGTAGGTGCAAGCTGCAATCTAAAAAGATATGGCAGGAACTGAATGAATACAAGCAGAATAAAAGAATTGGTGCTATTTTGTGAACTGTGGATGAGAATGATCTTCTTTTAAATGTATTTAGTGTTGTGATGTGTAGTGAAAACAAAGTGTGGACACTGAATGTTCAGCTGTACTTTCTGACTGGAATAACCTACTTAGTTAGCTAGTGTTAGCTGATACAATAGCACTTCACCTTGTCCAAATGCAGGTATGCCTCTGAAAGAATAACATGTGCCAGTTCTCATGCTAGACTGCAACAGACTTCATCACAGTGCTGGAGAACATCAGTCAGCGATGCAACACATCATCAACAAACTCAGTGAATTCAGAGTCCACCAAAGAACAAATATGAATATGCGTGAAGTTCAACATTTCAGAAACAATGTAAAAACACAACAAAAAAAATATTGAAACATAAAGAAATGAAGGCCATCGAGAAAACATTTGGGTCTCATGCATGTGAAACTTTATTAACCATTAAAAATAAACTCACATTCAAGCGAAATTAAGTAAATCAACAAACTTGAAATCTTTAAAATGAATTGAGTCTCCTTCATGGAAGGAAAAGTTAATAAAGCGTCAAAGATCAGAGGACTGAAATATGTGACTCTGTAGTGATGGAAACAATTATTTGGCTTCGTTTAACGATCAGAACAATTTGTAACATATTTGTAACATATAGCTGATAAGTGGATCGTATATATAATGATAATGCATTGGATTTATATAGCGCTTTTCAAGGCACCCAAAGCGCTTTACAATACCACTATTCATTCACTCTCACATTCACACACTGGTGGAGGCTACAGTTGTAGCCACAGCTGCCCTGGGGCAGACTGACAGAAGCGAGGCTGCCATATCGCACCATCGGCCCCTCTGGCCAACACCAGTAGGCGGTAGGGTAAAGTGTCTTGCCCAAGGACACAACGACCAGGACAGAGAGCACGGGGATCGAACTGGTGACCTTCCGGTTACAGATGTGCTTCCCAACCCCCTGAGCCACGGTCGCCCATAGTTACACGATTAGATTAGTAATCATGTATAATCAATAAACAATTTACACTCATCATCACATACAGTGTTTATGTTGTCAGTTTGTTCAGTCACTGTTTGTAAATTGACTGTACCAGGGTTAAACCTGACACAACAGGTTTGATTGTTCAGCTACTGAAACATTCATTGATTCTGAAAATGTAACAAAAGCAAGACTGAATTTATGAATTTGTGTAACAGAGTTTTTCCTCTTGCCAATGAAACTAGCCAGGACACTAAAAGTAAGTACACACTGCAGTCCTTGGGTCACACAGAGATAACCTAACAAAAATTGATCTGTACTTTAAATTTTACTTCTACATTTGAAATGTTTAAAAATATTTACAGATGAAACATGAAATGGAGAATGTAGTGGATTAGAATGCAAATTTGTTTGATAATTTTGCACTTATAGGAAAAGAAATTGAAATAATAATAATATTAATAATAATAATAATAAAATAATAAAAATAATCATAATCTTAAAATGACAAAACAAAAAGTTGTAGGAACAATATGCCCTGAGTTTTTGGAGTTTCAAAATTTCTGGTCTAGGCTGCTCATTTATTAAGCTTCAGCTCCAGATGGTGATAGCAACCCATTTGATATATATATATATATATATATATATATATATATATATATATATATATATATATATATATATGGTTGCTATCACATGGGTTACATGTTTCCTCCTCCTTATCTAAAACGATTGTTCTACCAAAATCAATGTTTAGTTTGTGATGCTGCAGAAGTTGACGTTTTTCTTCTACCTTCATAGTGTAATTCTGTGAAGGTACATGCAATGACTCTATATTTTTTTCAACTGGTCTTTCGCTTAATTATTTTTCTTTTTTAAATAATTTTGTGACTAACATATCCATTGATTTTAGTCTCATCTCGAGGCTCATATGAAATGTGGCTCTGTTTATGATTTCTGTAGATCCAATGAGATCTTAGTATGAACCCTGATTTTGTGTTTTTTTACGTATTCTGTAGATCAAACAACCAGAAACAGCAAGAAGCACAGCAGAAACTGACAGACCAACGATCAGTCCAACAGATCCTCCTGTCTGACCTGCAGGTGAGAAACAGGTGTGAGGTGTCAGCTGTCAGGTAGGTGATGAGTGAAGAACAGAACAGAATCCATTTCCTCTTCAAACTGCTGTCAGACATTATCTACTGCACTCTGATCACATCACTCAGACCAGCTGCTTTCTACAAAGTCTCATCAACAACATCTTTAGAAACAAACATCAACAACCAGGAAGCAGCTTCACCTCTGATCACACACACACTCAACTCTACTCACTCACCTGGAGGAACGACTCTCAGTGTGATGTTGTTGATTGATTTCCATGATCGTGTTTCTCTCATTAAAACACGACACTCATAGTTTCCACCATCATTAATCATCACATTCTTCAGAATCAAAGACACGTCTCCATCCTTCATCTGTCTGTCCTGCAGATCCACCCGGTTCTTAAAAGATGGATGCTGGTTGTCTGGATCAAACTGATCATCCCGATAAACAAAGACATATTGTTTATCCTGCACAGCTCTGCTCCACTCCACAACTATGTTGTTGTTGTTTAGAGCTTGACATGGCAGAATGATGTTCTGTCCAGACTCAGCTGTGATGATTTTCTGGTCTGAAAGAGGAAAAAACACAGAGCAGAGAGGTTAAAGGTCAACTGTTCATTTCCTCAGCAGCCAATCAGAGTAAGTTGAAACACAGAGCACACTGAGCTCCGGCTTGAATATACACTCAGTCACAAAGACATTCTTATCAGGACAGATCTTTAGTATCTTAGTATCTTTTTATTAAAAACTCAATGTTTCCAGAAAATAAACAATTATCATTGTTGAAATTTCTTTTTTAATTGCATTTTAATGAAATTAAGTTTTAAACCAAATTGAATTAACTATTAGCTACTATTAACTATAACTATGTACAGAATAAAATAGAATACAAATGCTATAAACAATTTTCCATGTGTATTTGCTTTAACACGCGGAAAAACCAAATCAGTATAAAAATAATTCATAACTCTTATTAACATGTAAACCAGAGTGATGCTTTTTCTTTTATAAACCAAACAAGACTGTCGATTGGTTTATAAAAGCTAAATCTCTTAATCTCCCATGTTCAGACAGATGCAAAGATACCATCACGCACATGTTTACATGTTTTAACAATAATGATAATAATAATGTATATGTTGTGTCCCTGTGACGCGCCTCCAATAATCCATAATGAGTCGTACTTGAACTTTGCGCATTTATTTTAAGAACAAAACAAAAACAAACGTTTGTCCTTTCAATCAATTTACAAATAGCGCTTAATTAATTAACTGATGTGCTAAAAAATGACGGTCAACAGAAAAGTTTGCCCACAAACCACTCACCCAACAACACCTGCTGCGAACACCGACATCAGGTAAATAGACTGTGACCACACCCACATGCCATCACCTGAGACGCAGGTACAGCTATACACCTGTGCCACCATAACAAAAAGGCAAAACATAAACATTGACTTTGGCTCTTACAGTATACTTTATTAACTCCAGGAAATTGCTTAGTCCTCTGCATTTAACCCATTCACACAGTGAAGCAGTGGGCAGCTACCAATCCAGTGCCTGGGGAGCAGTGTGTAGAGACGGTACCTTGCTCAGGGGTACCTCAGGGTAGCCACTTGGTAGATTTGAATCCCCGAACTTCCGATCATGGGGCACACGCTACACCTACTGATCTCTCTCTTTCAATAAAGCTGAAAGTCACTGAGAGAGATCAGAACTGTGTTTCAACGGCAGCTCGCTGTGGTCCAATCTAATTTCTTTCAGGAAGTGGTGTTAGAGTAACCATTAGCTGGAATAAAAGATGCTCACATATAAGTGCGTCATAACTAAAACGGTGACATCTAAATCAGGTCTGAGTGTTTAACAGGTTCAGTTCTTGAATGATCTCCACAGAACAACACAAACATCTCATCATCAACCATCAGCTACATACTAAAGACCATCATCAGTCAAAGGACTTCAAAATGACGTCACTGTATAAAATGTATATTGTACTATGGAGGAGGCAGCATTTAGCTGTAGCCTCCATCAAACCACAGAGAACTTTGTCCACCTTTGATTGTCTTTAAGTTGTGTTGGAGCCTCAGAGAGCAAATCTTTGTTCTTCATGGAGAACCAGTGAGGCTGTTTGGACTTTCCTATGAAACATCAGTGCAGGAGACTCTCAGTACATCTGTTTACAGTGAGGATGAAGAAGCAGCAGAAACACACACACACAGAAAACATGTAGAGACGGGCAGCAGCAAATAGTCTGCAGGGAGAGAGAGCATGCAGCTGCTGCAGCACTTTCTGAAATCATATGACTGTAATCAGAGAGTAACTCAGTAATTCAGGTAATTTTCTTCTTTATATTGTGTCAGATAAAGTCTGACAGCTTATAGGTTCTTCAGCTGATGAAACACATTAAATTCATTTCATATGATGTGTTTTCACAGATGAAACCAGCCAACAGCAAATCAAATACTTCACACTAACTACTACTATATTTATCTATAACCAGTAAAGTGAAGCTTTAATCCTGGTTCAGATGGATTAACATGAACAATCTGTTAATCCACTGAAGCTCACAGACTTCAGTCAACCTGTCAGATTACCTAACAAATGTCCTTTTAAACACTTACTGCTGTTCTGAAACCCTCCAACACTTTTTTGATCATCAAGAAATATATATTTTTTAATTTACTCAAATAAGATTTTTGATTTAAATTTGTTTATTTAACATATAAACTTTTTTTAGAAGGTCGACAACCTTTCTGAACACCAATCAACACAAGTTTGTACTGTATACTATGTACTGTGATGTGCCCACATGGAAAACTATGACATTGTTTTTTTGTCTGAGTAATTCTGCCTTTCAAAGTGAATCAGACATGGATCGCAATAAAAAAAAAGGCCAATGAATGTCTAACCTCTCAATTAATTTTTTACAGCAACTTTAGTATATTTAAAAAAAAACATGCAACATTACACCCAAGGCTGTGCCATATCATATCATTCACAATAATACAGATAAACATTTTTTTGTGATATAAAAAAGTCATATTTTAATATTATTACTATAGAAATGCTATGAGTTTATGTTCCATGGAGCTGTTATTCTGCTTCCTTTGACAATTTAGCAATGCAACAGGAAGCTGTTTCAACAACCTGCAACAAAGTGCAGTCATTTTCAAAAATGATCCTGCTTAAGATGGAAATATTAAATTGTGTTTCACTGCTTGAAGCAAAAACACAACATCAGTGACATCTGAATACGTGGCTGTACTCAAGATGCTAGCACCTATGTTGATGATATGTGACCTAAATATAACAAGTCCACCAAAGTGCCACTTGAAAAAAAATATGATAATCTCCTTCATTTACTTATAATTATTGCTTTTTTTATATTGTTTATCTTAGTTTTTTTTAAATATCACGATATAATTTTCAGGCTACATTTACCATCAATGATTTTACCTTCATACTATAAGTATTTTTCATAGTAACCCTTTCAGTACCCAGAGAGCTGGAACTGAGTGTGTACTAGGGTGTCAAATTTTCATTTGGCTGACATTTTAATGAGTTTTACACTGTGTAAAAAATGAAATGATTAGTTGAATTTTTATTTTATGTTTTTTTAAACAGCCTCTAAGATACATATTTGTTCTTGTTTATACAAAGAGCTTATCTTTCATTTAGTTGACATGTTTTCTGTTACAATGCGGTCTGTGTGTATTTGTTACATCTTTTAATGTATCAATTTTCAAAGGAAAGCTTGAATGAAATGTCACACTTTATGTTGTTGATGATTATTGTTAATAGAAAAAAATAATAATTTTGGTTAATCAACCACAGATTGTTCCCATGTACACGGAGTATTTCCTAAGCAATATACATTTGTTAAATGGTGAATTGTCTGAGAAAAATATCTCTCCTCTGCACCCCAGTAATAACATTTTAACTCCTGTGATGGAAAGGTTTGAGTGTGTAAACAGTTAGCTGCTGAGTCAGAGGTCATGGGTTCAAGAAGCTGTTTGATATTTACACCAGTTTCACTTTGAAAGCTTCTCCATCCATCGGTTATTCAATATTCAAAAAGTGATGTGAATTATTGACTTTGATGTAAACTTGATGTAAAACTTCATGAAGTCAAGGAACGATGTGGAGAATTCATTAGAAGATTGACTGCAAAATGCATATCTCACTTCAGCCCAGTGTGTACTCGCTGTGTTGTTTTTAGTAGGTCAGACAGACAACATTCAATACAAATCCTAAAGGCTGGAAATTTAAAAATGGACATTATCAATGCAAACAAACCCATAGCAAACCTAAAGTATATCATCTGCTTGACTGTTATCTTGATCAGTTGGTCTGATGGTCATTGTTTAGTATGAACTAATATATTAACTCATCTCATTTCATAAACGGTGGTTCAGAGAAGAAGATAATAAAGTCATGTAAATAAGTAACGAAGCTTTTGTTTTCAGTATTGAGAGAATGCAGCCAGCTCGACTCTGATCATGGCTGCTGATAGTTCACATTCTGGTCTGTCATTACGACGGTGTAGAAGAGACAAAGATGAGCTCATTAACATAAAAAAAACCCACTTATTATATTTTCACTTTACAAGTGAAAGTTTGACATCGTTATGCGCAGAAACGGCGTCAGCATTAGTCCGTCTGCAGTTCTGTTTCCAGGCGTACCGAGAATAGTTTCGATCAGAGAGATTAGCGTCAGTGTTTCAAACATGATCGGTATGGATAGTATTTAAATAATGTATTGTTATATAACTCTGGCTCCCTGTGTTAAAGAGGAATGTTGTTTTTTTGTTTCTCACCTGCAGACACAAACACGACGACACACAAGTAGCCAAACCAGAAGAAGGGCGTAGATGTTAGAGCAGCCATTTCCGTATATCCGTGTATTTCATGCCCGAAAACCCCGAGCTGTTTTGCGGACGTGTGTGTGTGTAACCAAGAACTGAGAAAACTCCCCCTATAGGGCAAGGCCTTTACTAAAACTTTGATGTTTTAAGATGTTTTCATTGTAACATGCTGACGTCAGCCTCTTATGGCCTGTTAATACTACTGATCACATGACCAGTAGTATTTAAAAATAAGTGTTTTGTACAGCTGTCTTCATGTTCTTTCATATGATATATTACTTAATATGTTTTAGCTTGTTTTTCAAGGTCAACTTTGACCTGAGTCATGAGCAACGAAGGGCAAGGTTGGTCAGTGCTTAGCAAACCTATGTGCTCATGTCCACCATGTCCTAGTATACTGTTGTGAAGTTTAAAGATGCTCCATAAAAACAATGTGGTAATATCAAACCTTTACCAGCCAATAACCAATTTTCATATTTGGTGCAGCCTTGGTCCATTTTTCAGTGAAATGAAATCAGCTAGAGCTGTTATTGGTATCCATGATCATCAGTGTTGATGCTAGATTTCTAACAGATAAACAAAAAACATATATATATATATACATATATATATATATATGAAGCAGAGGTAATATTTGAGTTTACATATTTTCTTCAAGCCATTTGTAATGTAGTGATGTTAGTTAGTGTTCTTTTTTTTTAATCACTAAAGTGAACTAATTCTGTTAGTCTTTGGGGGCTGACTCACTATTGATGCTTCAAGAGGACAATAGAGGAACTGCATCTGCTTATTTTTGAGATTTGTATCTCTTTACTTCAGATTGATCAGCGGAAATTATATTTAAATTGCCACTAAATAAATAAATCTCAATGGAAGAGACCAGGAACAAAGATCTAAGAAAAACTTGAAACACAGAGGGACCAACAGGGGAAGACAAGCAGACAAACCAGCAACAAATAGAGGAAAACACAGGGCTTAAATACACAGGCAGGACGACCAGAGCATGGGGAACCAGTGGGAACACAGCTGGAATTGATCTGCCATAACGAGACAAAGGAAGCAGAGCAGAACACATAGCATAGGACAAGGACTATCAAAATAAAACAGGAAGCACAAGAAATTCAGAAAGACGCAGACTCATGCTGTGTCCCAATTCAGGGTCTGCACGCTTGAAGTACGCATTTTAAGTGCGGTTACGTCACCGCCACGCGACGACGGCTGTCCCAATCCGAAGTGTACTTGAAATGCATACTCCAAATGCGCCGTCGATTTCCCCAAATATCAAGCGTGGTCCGGTGCACGCTTCGTGGTCCCATATATCCCACAATTCATAGCGCGGCAGTGGGTGTGGATAATTTTGCCGCAAAATATGGCAGAAGGGAGCGGCCGAAAAGTGAACTGTCAAAAGTAAGTACTGAATATGACGTCACTTATTCATGTGCGAATGTTTAATAATGAAGAACATTAAAACATTGCTGTTGGCCACATGTCGGCAAAGTTATGTGACATTAGTGATGTTTGTACTTTCAGCATTAACTTGGTTTTAAAGCCTCTACTTCTAAATATACATATAGTCGACCTTAATCTTACAGAGAATCTGATGATTTTATGGATAATTAAAGTCAGTCATATATCCACAAACACAACAAGCTGACAGTCAGTGATATATATATATGTATATATATCATAATAATCTGGCAATACTATAATATTGGCCATATTATATTTACATTACCATAGTGAGATGACTTTAGTCTCATGTGCAACATTAACTAATTATTATTTACTAGCTAATCTTAAATGACTGTTCAGTACAGAAATGAAGCCCAACAATCATGTTTTACAGTCAGATACTCAACTAATCAAAGTGATGTCATGACAAAAATGAATGACCAACAAAACAATTTTCTCCTTCATTTCTGTCAAACAAAGCTGTATGTAGCGTGTCTCGCGGTTAGTATCGTGGTTGCTAGGCAACCTGAACAGCGCGATGAAGCATATACCGTCCCATTTCACAAGCCTCTCACTTCCGCACTTCTCGTACTTATAGTACGCACCGTACGTAGTACGCGTAGTGTGCGTACTTCAAGCGTGCATACCCCGAATTGGGACACAGCATCAGAGTCATGTCATATGGAGACATATAATATGCACAGAAAACCAGCAAGAAACCAAAGCCATGAATCACAAATAATCAAGCAATATAAATTAAGCAAACACAAAACACTGGGTCATAGACCCAGTATCGTGGCAGAGACACATAACACTTGTTACATGGTTTTAATTTATTTAAACACCCTCACTCATACTTTCCTTAAATGCTATCCTGTTTTAAAGCTGTTTATTTAAAAATAAAAAAGGGAAAGAAGATGTTCACAGAGTATAATTCTAGCTTTTTGCTTGTGTTTAATGGTAGCATGAGGTGGTCCCTGCAGCCCATTCTGGTAGTCGAACACCTTCAGGAGGGTAGATTTACGTGTGCTGTAACAAGGTTTGCTTTGTTCAGTGTTATTTATATAGTGCCAAATCATAACAAAGCCTCACAGACTCCAGTAGGTAACCTGGAGATGAGACAAAGCATCAGCCCAGCAGCAGTACTGACTTTGCTCCTTTGTGTTCATACCAGAAACCTACTAAACTCTCACTGGTATCAGGTGCTGACATTATTTTAGTGGGACCTGTGCTCACAACCCAGCACTGTGCAGATCAGAGTTCAGAGGTTGTCTGAACAGTGACAAGAACAGCAGGAAAAAGCAAAACTGAGAAAAATCAGTCAGACATCAGAAGAGAGCAACGATCTGTGAGAACCATTGACTAAACCATTCACCTTTTTGAGTTTAACTTCTTGTTGTGTCTCCACTGCTGACACCTTGATTTGCACTGAAGCAGCTGAAATACACACAATGGTTTCGTTTTCCTCACTGGATAGTTTGACATCCCTGAAGTGTAACTGATTTTGTGTTATAAAGTTTAAAACTGTTTAGTGGTTTTAGTGGTTCCTTTTTTTCTGTTACAGTGTATCTTAAACCAAGAACACTTCTTGATTCTCTGCTCTGTGGCTCCCGCTGAACACATAAAACTTTATTTTACAATTATAATTAATTCGTTTTCCTAAACCAGCTGATCTAGATTTAGAGACAGAGGGTCAGACAGAAAATACTTAGTAAAAATAATTTGTTAGACTTTTTACTTCATTCCTATTTATGTTCACAGAAATGAATCAACATATCTGCCAGTTTACCAGTGGGACTCACTGCTGTGTTTTATGGAGAATAAAACATAAGATGGCATTTATTAGTTCCAGACTCGGTATATTCACATATTTACAGCAGGAGAATAAACAGGGTAGGAATATAAATAGATGAAAGATGTGTTCTAATCCCTTTCACAGCTGGGGTTCCATTCTGCCAAGACAAGCCATCAGAGTCTAATCAACAAAAAAACTTTTATCTACATTCTCTTAATCAATAAATCATGTTAATTCTTTCTAATCATCTGTCCTTACTGAACCATGTGTTAACCCTTTAAGACCTACCATAGAACCAAGTCCTCCAGAGCTTATATTATATTTTTACATGCTGTGGAGCCATTTTTGGGAGCATTTCAAGTTGCTATACATCAATACAACCATTATAGCCCAGATTTTAATAATATGTCTGCATTAAGTGCATAGTAATTACATACATTGCAAAAAAGTGCAATAAACTACAAAAAAATTGAAAATCATTTTTGTTTTTTAACATATATTTCTAGTTAGAGAAATTTAAGAGGCTTATCCCTCAAAACTGTAAATACAAAAAAGTTGCACAAAATAGTTTCCCACCACAGGAAATTTATTTTAAGTGCCTTCATAGTTTTATTTTTGAAATACACCAATTTTTATATACTGCAGGAAAAACAAAAATAAATATTATACTGCAAATTTGCAAAAAAGCAGCATATGCATCAAAATAAACTATTTCCAGCAGTGCAATATGAGTCCTAAGCATCCCAGAAACGACACAGAAAGCCATGAAGTAAAACATAACTTTTAAAAACACCAGTATAGGCTCATGAGGCCCTGGTGGTAAAAAAAAACTACATTTCCGCGAAAATGACATCACTTCTGGTTTCGGGCAGGTCATGGCGGACATGCAAAAGTTCGCACTGACGTCTATTCCAACATAGGAAGTGTTATGAACAGCTGATCGGATCGGCAAAGCCTGTTTCTGGAATATTATGTTTTTGTTGCTGCAAGTGCTTTTTATGCAGTTTTTGCAAAGCTTTATGTGGAAGGAAACTGTGACCGAGGACAAGCTGATGGCATAAGATGTAAGTACAACTCCTCCGGTTTCATATGCAAAAAAAATTATTGCGCTAGCTCACGTGTTGCAGAGCTACCGGGATTTAAAAATAGTTCCGCAAAACAGAGTGTGCCTGCTCCGACCGGTTTTAAAGGGTTAACAGACCTCTCTGCATTGAATCGTATCTGTTATTAATCTCTGTCTCTCTTCCACAGCATGTCTTTTATCCTGTTTTCCTTCTCTCACCCCAACCAATCACAGCAGATGGCCCCGCCCCTCCCTGAGCCTGGTTCTGCTGGAGGTTTCTTCCTGTTAAAAGGGAGTTTTTCCTTCCCACTGTCGCCAAAGTGCTGCTCATAGGGGGTCATATGATTGTTGGGTTTTTCTCTGTATGTATTACTGTAGAGTCTACCTTACAATATGCCATGTGGTGACTCTTTTTGTGATTTGGTGCCATATAAAAAAATTAATTCATGCTGTTAGTAAAGTTTTAATTAATTCAAATGCTTACTACAACAATGCAGCAAAGGTTATTATAGTATACATTGGAATATAGTATATACATTTTAGATATAAATTTAAAGCCACTTAGTGCAGTGTTGTTGTGGATTATGTGACAGTTAGTCACATTCAAAGTGATGAGTCACAACTTCTGAAAGTTATTCTCAGCAGAAACTCTTTAATTATCTGACCTATTTTCCTGCAGCCATGTATGAATATAAGGTTATATATTTGTTGTTTGTCTCATGTTACCACAGGGCTCATTAAGGCATAACCCGTTCAACATGTGGGTAGTAGAGAAGGTGAACAGATTCACCTTTTGTGTTCTGAGTCTGAAAAGAAGGTGCTGTTAACATTCATGTGTTACTTGTCTTTTTTTAAAAGAAAATTGCCAGAAAAATAAAATTCATTTTTTGGAACTGGGCTCTTTATTGAACTTTACGACAAACACACAAATACCTAAATATCAAAAACAAAATTTTTTACACTATCGACGACTTTTGTAAAATTTAGAATGTGAGAATTTTCTGGGGGGAAAAAAATCAGTGACGATGTAGTCGTCTCAAAAACTCAAAATTTCATGTATCAAATATGATACACTTTTGAAAAAAGGACACCTTTTGAAGGTTCGTTCTCCAGTTGTTCAAATTGAGGAAGTATCTGTTAAGACCCACTGATCTAAATTACAAATGATTTCATAGGAAACCTGTTGGGATGAAAGTTAAGGGAGATGAACAAATTAGGTTCCACAATTATTTAATTCAGTTGGAGAAAGTATAGTCATCATAAATATATGAGCAGTTTGAATATAATAATCTCACACACTGCATATTGCTCAGGTGTCATGTGATGAGGGGACAGTGTGGAGAAGCCAAACAGAAGAGAGGTTAAAAAAATAAGCAGCATTTTAATAGGTCTAAACACAATGAAAGAGCAACAAAGCTATATCAAAAAGAACAAAAAGAAAAGTCACAACACAAACTAAAGGGAGGGAGAACAGAAACAACAACCAACAGGCCCACACAATTATTCATGTTGCTTCCAAAATCAGAAACTCGAAAAACACTGCTGGGGCTCTCTTTCTTAAGTGGATCTCACACTCTAGAAAGCAGAGAAAAAAGAAGCAAACAGAGAACCAACTATAACCTCACGATGGATCTTAACTAGCCGTGTTGAGCCGTGTTTGAGGATTAATTACTAAATAAGTCCAGTTGCAGACTGGGGAAAACAAGCTGTAACAACGAGCAGAAAGAAAGCAGCACTACATGTATATACCCACACAACCCCACTGTGTAATATCAGTGATGAAAAACTCAGAATTGTCAGCTGAACCTGCTTCCTGGAATAAAGCTCAGTATAACATTTAAACTGAATCAACACTCTGACTCTGTTTATTGTGAATATGTCAACAACTAACTTTCTGTTTCTTGCAGGTTTAGTTCAACGTTGGTCAGTTAGGTCATGGCATATCAGTATCTGAGGCTCATATTTTTTTTTTTTAATTCTGTCCTTGTAAAGAATGCTGCTGAGGAATGTTTCATGCCTGCAGACACTGACATCAAACACAACAAAAACCAGGAGAACAACTGAGACATTTCTGTATTCACTGTAACAAAGAGCAAAGCAGTCAAGGGATATAACAGGACATATTGTAATCCCAGTCAAACTAGTGTTTCCCACACCAACTTTCAATATGAACATTATTAAGACATTTTTAGTCCTTCCTTACAATCAATTATCCCATACAGACTGTTGCTCTCATGTTACATTCAACTACAGCACAGCTAAGAAAAATATTTTGCAAATAATGTAGCATACAGGTGAAAGAAGCCTGGGAAGGGAACAGTGAACTGGATTCCCTCATCTTCACAGGCCATTCAAAGATTCAGAGTATGCAGGGAAGGATCAAGGCTGAAAAACCTGGACTGAACGTTTCTCGCGTTTAGGCCCCCAGGCAACGCTGCATTAAAACAGTCCTGATTGCATGGTTCAAATCATGCCATATTGCAAAAATATCAAATGTATAACAGTCATATCTGAGAAAAAGGGCCACTGATTTTACTGATAAAGATCTGCGCTGGTAAAAAGTATCAGTAAAGTTAAAATTCAGACTTTCTGTGCAACAGGAATGCACACAGTAAATCCTGCTTTATTCAGGCCTAAGAGCTCAGCTGTGAAATACAGAGTTTGAGGAGGGTTTTCATGGCTCCACCCATTTATTACCATGCAAATAAAACAAGCAAAATGGAACAAGCTGCAAAGAAAAAGGATCAAATTTGTTATTTAATGTTGAAGAAAGGTACGAAAGCGCTTAATAAACTGCTGTGTTTGGTTAACACAGTTTGGATTAAGGGTGAGCTCCCAAGTACTTGGAAGGAGGCTGTTATTGTGCCAATAAGAAAACCCGGGAAGGATCCATCTACACCAGATAGCTACAGACCAATTGCTCTTACATCAAATGTGTGCAAGTTAATGGAACGTATGATAATGGCAAGACTGTCTTTTGAGCTGGAAAGAAAAGGGGCTTTAGCCGATTACCAAAGTGGTTTCAGGACAGCTCGGAACACAACTGATGCTATAATTAGACTTGAGAATGTTGTTAGGAAAGCGCAGGCCACTAAAGAGTCTGTTTTGGCAGTGTTTTTTGACATAGAAAAGGCATATGATATGTTGTGGAGGGATGGGCTTTTAATCAAGTTGCATAAGTTGGGTATTGGTGGCAGAACATTCAATTGGGTCCAAGACTTTTGATCTGGTAGGAAGATCCAAGTGCGAATTGGGTCTACAATTTCTAGTCAGTGCGTGGTTGAGAATGGAACGCCACAGGGCAGTGCGATTAGTCCCCTGCTTTTTGTTATAATGATCAATGATGTTTTTTCTGATGTTCCTGAGGGAATTGAGGTCTTTGTTCACTGCTGATGGTGTGTTATGGAAAAAAGGAAGAAATATTGAGCACCTAGTGGGCAAGTTTTCAGGAGGCTGTAAATATGGTGGTTGAGTGGGGATTTGACTGGGGATTCAGGTTTTCGGTGGAAAAAACAAAAATGATGTTCTTTACCAAAAGAAAAGTGAGTGAGACTTTGACATTGAAACTGTATGACAAGGTAATTGGGAAAGTGAGCTCTTTTAAGTACTTAGGTGTTGTGTTTGGTTCGAGACTGACATGGAGGGAGCATATTGACCGGGTTGAAACCAAATGCAAAAAAGTTATTAATGTTATGAGGTGTGTAGCTGGGAGGGGTTGGGGAGCGAGCTCTTCTGCTTTGAAAAGACTTTACCAGGCATTAATTAGATCGGTCTTTGATTATGGGTGTGTGGCATATGGTTCACCAGCTCCTTCTGTGTTGAGACGTTTGGATGTTCTGCAATCGGAAGCCCTTAGAGTGTGCTGGTGAGCTTTTAATACGTCTCCAGTCAGTGCCCTACAGGTGGAGATGGGAGAAATGCCCCTAGATCTTAGGGGGAAGCAAGTATCGGTGAATTACTGGGTTCATCTTGGTGGTCATGGTGACGCACATCCCACAAAGGAGCTACTTTTGGAATGCTGGGAGTATGGAAGAAGTCAGAGGGATCATTTTGGAAAGGTGGGGAAACAGTGGGCTAAGGAGTGTCATGTGTATGAACTTAAAATATGTCCTGCAGTAGTGTTCCCTGTGGTTCCTCCATGGCAGGGGTGTCAAACTCAAATACACAGTAGGCCAAAATTCAAAACTGGAACAAAGTCGTGGGCTAACGTTAATATTTATTGAAATATATTTATTCCTCCAGATATAAGAATGAATCTTTTCTTATGGACTCAAACACATTTTGCTAAAAAACTGAATATGGAACAAGCAAAGCTTAATACTAAACAATATATATATTAGCTGTATAATACCAGTAGGCCAGCTCTGATAATAATTTGGTATGGCTTCGCGGGCCAAATGTAATTAGGCTGCGGGCCAAATTTGGCCCGCGGGCCAGAGTTTGACACCTATGCTCCATGGTTATTGGAGACCCCTCCTGTGGACTGGTACTTGCTGGATCTGAAGAGAAAATTTAAAGGAAGAGTAGATCTTGTTTCAGCATTTCATTTTCACAGCTTGAATGAATACCCTGAGTGTATTCATGTGTTCACGGATGGTGCTAAAAGTCCAGATACTGGAAGTACAGGGTTTGGAATAGCAGTTCCGTCAAAAAATATTGGAACAAACAGACGCACTTCGGATGGACTGACAGTGTACACGGTTGAAATGGTAGCAATTTTGGTAGCATTGAAATGGGTAGAGTGTTCAAAAATCAGGCAGGTGGTAATGTGTTCTGACTCGGCAGCTGTTCTTTCAGGTCTACAATCATTTTGTTCGAAGACAAGGCAGGGCATGGTGTATGCTATTCTGGAGACTATAAGCAGAATAAGGTGTTGTGGTGGCAACATTCACTTTCTTTGTGTGCCAGCTCAGGGATCAGTGGAAATGAAAAGGTGGATAGGTTGGCAAAAAGAGCGTTGACTAAAAATATGACTGAGATGGAAATTACAAGCAGTGGATCTGAAGCAAAAGGTATTGTTTGGAGGCAGGTTGTTCAGGAGTGGCAGAAGCGGTGGGATTCAGGGAGTAAGGGGAGGCAATTGTATCATCTTAAGAAGGAGGTGGCAGAGAGTAGGTTGTATAGGGGTAATAAGAGAGAAGAGATGGTCATTACCATACTTAGACTGGGACATTGTGCATTAAATAAAACACTACAGATGATAGGAGAACATGAGACGGGGCTTTGTGGAGTGTGCCAGGAGGAGGAGGAGACAGTAGAGCATGTAATACTGCGGTGCAAGGGTTATGATGTGGAGAGGAAAGTTCTGCAGAATAGGTTGAAGGAGCAGGGAATTGGAGAATTTAATCTGAAGAGTGTGTTGGAGGGTAGTAGGGCACAGGTGAGGGAACTGGTGGGATTTCTGAAGGATATAGGTGTTTATGAAAGAGTGTAGGGCAGGGGTCTGCAACCTTTAACACCCAAAGAGCCACTTGGACCCGGTTTCCATGCAAAAGAAAACACTGGGAGCCGCAAATACTTTTTGAAATCTAAAATGAAGATAACACTGTTTTTTTTACTTTTATGCTTTGTGTGAACAACTAAAGTAAGTAAGTAAAGTTTATTTATTAAGCACTTTTCACAGACAGGCAGTCACAAAGCGCTGTACACAAATATTAAAATAAACAATACAATCAATAGACATTATACACAATGTAAAAGATCAAATGTAAATAATGTAAAGAATATAAAGTACGTAGATCAACAAAAGGCTTGTTTGAACAGAAAAAAGTTTTTAACTGCTTTTTAAAAGAATCCACAGAGCAACTAAGGTGTGTTGCTTATGAAATCCATGAAGTGCTACGGAGAAAATTACATTTTATTTATGTAATTAACACATTTTGAACTCTTAAAGAAATATAACAAAAGGAAAGACACCCAGCTGAACTAAAGTGATCCAGCAAACAAAAACTGTTGTGAGCCGCCACCCTTATATCGCCTTTGGCCTTTTGGAGCCTTGACCTGACTTTTAAAAAGTAATTGGAAAAAAAGCACTATGCTGCTGAAAAATGAAAAATAGATATTTGCAAAATTCTGCCTAAATATGTATTTTACCTGGTTAATGTCTGTGGCGGGGCGTGGTCTGTAGCGCCGCTGCAGGGGAGTCGGACGCACCTGAGCAGCACCCGCAATCACGCCTCGCCACCTTAAAGTCTGCGCTCTCTCTGCTGTTGTGTTGTCGGGCTGTGAGCTGAAAAGCTACAGCCGGCTGTATGCGTACAGCAACCGTGTGTGAAAAGCGGTCAATAAAGAGATGCTGAAAAGTGTGTTCATGGAAACATTGTCGGGTCTGCCGTGATATGTTTACAATAAGACTTATGGTCCCGAACCTCTGCGCAGCATCTGCAATTCGGGGCTTTCATCTTTACGCAGGACTGTAAGCTGTCATCTGTGAGGCGTGAGCGGTGTTTGTTTTAACATAGTTCATGGTGGAGAACAGCTGCCGACACAATGTGGATCCAAAGATCCATAACTGGCCTACCTGGGGTCGAAAGTCTCGATAAATGCACGACGTTTCAGCGGGTACACCGGCTTCCGCGAGTGTGACGCTTATTTTGAGCGGTGAAAAAAATAATAAGATATAATTTAATTTTTATATTTCAAAATCACAATAATCTTCCAATTTAGAACTACAAGTTAAAAAAAGAACTAAACACAAATAAAATGCACTTCAGCTAAATACTTCTCATTTATTTTCCCAAACCACCCGGAGCCGCAGTACAAGGACAAAAGAGCCGCAGGTTGCCGACCCCTGGTGTAGGGTCATTTTTTGTATTGATTTTTGGATTCAGATTGTAAGCTCACTGTCTGACCCATACTCCGGAACAGTAGGAGGCGGTAATGCTCACACAAAGAAGAAGAAGCTGCAACGAACACACACCTGTCATGACACTCAGACACTTTCAGCTGTATTTAAAAACGTTAGCTTAATGTAGACATAACTTAATTGGTGGCGGTAATGCACCTTTCAATTGTTTACCAACCGCCAATACAACTGTAAGAAAGAAGAAGAAGAAGACATAACTTAAACTCAGATATTTAGTTATTGTGTTATATTGCCAACATTTGGAAGTCTTCATACTTTCAGGTGACGAGGAAATGCCTGCTTTAACCTCTGCGTCGCTCTGCTGCACTTTATTCTCTATCTGCTTCCTGTTTATCTCTGCAGGTAAGATTAAACTTTAAATTCAACTGGCCTTCCTGGTTTACAAAATAACTGATTTATAAAGTAACACCACTAAGAATTCCCTTCCTACTGATGTTTCAAAAGTGTATTTAAGTGGGCTGTGTGATCTGCCAGGTCGGGAAAGCTGCGCTAGCAAAGTGTGTCTAACTACGCTTATCAGTAATCATCAGTCAACTTGTAACGGCGTGGGCCCTGTGTCTGTTACTGTGGTTATCTGCAGAAGTTAAAGTGCTTTACAAACATTAAAATGTAGCAGTCAGTTATCAATGTAAGGATAGAGACAGCAATCTCTGGGCATGGTGGAGCTGTTTGGAATATATTAGCCTACTGTAGCTGTCGCAGTTTACATGAAAGTAGTCTATTAAACTTTTAGACCAGGAGTCTCACACTTTATTTATTATTTATTTTTATTTCAAATATTGTATAACAAGACAAAACTGAACACATTTTTTTTTCTTTTTTAACAAAATGAAAATGCAGACATAAGTGTACACATTAGATACTGACTACTAGTGAAACTTGTTTTCTTTACAAATAGCTCACCAACTGAACTAACACAGCCATGTCCCAAAACATGTTTGCACGCTCTGCTCATATTGCCTTCATATTAAATATTTTTTTCTTTTTAAAGAACTTGTTTTAACATTGCACTCAACAACAAACAAATCCTCCCTAACAAAAAAGTAACTTCAAGGGCCAAATTGTATTATATTTCTTCATGTTGGGATGCAAGTAGGGGTGAGGTTTAAGTAAATAAATAAATACAAATCAAATTCACAATGTGACATAAAAATCATATCATATCACACAAATAGAGTAGAATATCACAGGCATTATGTATTTATAGGATTAAAAAATGGACAAAAAAATGTTAAGCTTATAAGTTCATGGGAGAAAATACCTTTAACCACCCATTTCTGTAGTTTATTCCTAAAAAAAAAACCCCAACTGTACCTTAAAACCCTTCTGAAACATAAAGGTTAATTAAAAGCTACTCATTTGGATCTGACACTGTCCAACTGGATAATGAATTGACATGTTGTTGGCTAAAAGTAAAATACATTTTATTATCATATAACTGTGACATGAACAATTGTACTTTGATGCTTTTAACCTCTCTGCTCTGTTGTTCCTTCTCTCAGACCAGAAAAACATCAAAGCAGTGCCTGGACAGATGGTCGTTCTGCCATGTCAAGCTCCAAAACACAGACATATCATAGTTGTAGAGTGGAGCAGACGTGACCTAGACACAGAATATGTCCTTTTGTACCGGGATGAGCAGTTTGATCCAGAAAACCAGCATCCATCTTTTAAGGACCGGGTGGATCTGCAGGACAGACAGATGAAGGATGGAGACGCGTCTTTGATTCTGAAGGATGTGATTACCGCTGACACTGGAACATACGAGTGTCGTGTTTTCCAGACAGAAACAAACCATGGGAGGAGAGTATATCTAAAGACTGGTCCCATCATCATCAACCTGAGTGTTGTTCTTCCAGGTCAGTCTGTTATCAGTGGTAAAACTGTTTCCTTGTTTTTGACCTGAGATAGAAATGTCTTCTTACTAAAAATGTAGCGGTGCAAAGTTTTGGTCCATTTATTTATCCCTTTTGTGGCTACAGAGAAGTGGTCTGTAGAGCAGATATGAGGAACACAAATGTAGTACAGAAATAATTCAATTTTTTTAATACCAAATCACAACAGTCACATCAGGGTGGTTTACATTATAAGCTAGACTACAATAATACATATAGAAAAAACCCACAAAAATCATATGGCTCATTATGAGCAAGCACTTTGGCAACAGTGGGATGAAAAAACTCAATTTTAATAGGAAGAAACCTCCAGCAGAACCAGGCTCAGGGAGGGGTGGCCATCTGTTAGGTTGATGGGAGGAAGACAAGACAAAGACATGCTGTGGAAGAGAGTCAGAGATTAAAAATAAGTATTGATACAGTAAGCAAAGAGCCACAGATTGATATTGTGAATATAAACAAAACACAGAAAGTGGTCAGTGCCATAGTGACATAAAAAATAGCTTTTTATAAAAATGTCCAGAGAAAACACAAAATAAATGATGTAAGCTGAAGAAGAGCTCTCAAAGTCTTATGCAGTATAAGGAGTGAATCCCTGTTGTCTCCAAGTCAGACATGTTAGTCATTGTTACTAGGAATGTGCCGACACAGATACCGATATCAAGGCCAATACCGTAAAATGTGCGTGTACTCATACTTGTAAACGTTAACCGATACCATGAACCGATACCAACTTATTTCATGAGTCAGAGGGTGGCTTGTCATTTCGGTTGTAATTTTTTAGATTAGCCGGTAGGGGGATATATCGCTATAGGGTTCGGCGAGTGAGACTGGCGGCTCCTGTATCTACGCTAAACAAAATGTCAGCAGTGTGGACTTGTACATGGTACAATACAAGCAATTTAATAAAACATCTGAGGATGCATCATGCGCTGCAGTAAACTGAGTTTGCTAATGCCGGGCTCACACTGTGTGATTTTTGGCCCATTTTGAGCCAATTTTTGAGTCGTGCGACCGTTTTGGCGATCGGCCCGATTTTGGCATTCGTCGTGCATCGTGTAGTATACGTGGGGTAACGAGAAGCAATTAACACCTCACGACCAGCTCCCAATCATCAATCACCCTCACAATGGTCGCGAGGGTGTCACCGCAGTTTCTCACACTGCGCACGCGCAAACACAAATGTCAGCGAAAAAGACGGCAAGCGTGTGATCTGGACACAAGCGATGGAGGCACTTGTAGAACTTTGGAAAGCTCATCCGAGCCTTTTCGATGTGGCCTCACAAAATCATCACGACCACAACAACCGTGAAAATAGTTGGATAGACATTGCTGCTCAATCACAGCTGCCTGATCAATGTTTTTCATTAGCAATTTAGCAAAGTTGATGGCGGTGGTGTGTCGGTGTGAGTGAAAGACAGAGAGGGAGAGCGAGTGACAGAATTTCTGTTATAACCTTCATTTTATGGATGCACAGTGTGAGCACTCAGGTCGCATCAGAGCATCGGGTCGTATAGTGTGAGACCTGCATCGTGACCTACGAACTTATAACCCCTGCGAGTCAATCGTACAGTTTGAGCAGGAGCTGAATCGCGCGACTGAAAAAAATCGCACAGTGTGAGCCCGGCATTGCTAAGGCTAACACTAGACCAGAACAGCCAACTTTAACTCAGGTTTTGGAAAAGCGATGAAAAATGTCAAGAGGAAAATCCACGGGCATTTTATCGCTTTGGATGACCAGCCAGTGGAAAATGTAGGATTTTGCCGTCTTCTCAGCATACTCGAGCCGCGATATGAGATTTCCAGCCGCCCATACATCACCGACATAATGGTGCCAAAACTTTTTGAAGAGGTAAAAAAAAAAGTCCATAACCTCGTACAGGAGGTTTCAGCTGTAAGTTTCACTACAGACATTTGGACAAGCAGTGTGTGCCCGATGTCACTCCTCAGTTTAACAGCGCAGTGGATTGAGGAGTTTGTTCATCATCAAGTCACACTACATGCAAAGTCGTTCAGGGGCTCGCACACCAGCCAAACCATCGCAGCTGCTTTCGATAGCATACTTCAGATCTGGGATATACCGAAGATGTCCGTCCACGTAGTGCTCCGGGACAACGCAAGAAATATGATTAAGGCCATGAGGGATGCTGAGCTGCCCAGCCTACCTTGTACTGCTCACACTCTACAGCTAGTTGTTCATGAGGGCCTTCTGTCACACAGGAGTGTTGCTGATGTGGTGGCAGTTGGCCGCATAATAGTTGGACATGTTAAACATTCTGCTCTGACCAGCTCCCATCTCGAGGACATTCAATTAAGAATCAACCAGCCCGCGAGGCGGCTCCAGCAAGACGTTCAGACCCGCTGGAACAGCAAATTTTATATGATACAGTCATTGATCGAGTAGAAACGGGCTCTGGGAATATTCGTGTCTGAATATGGACTCCCTGATACGCTCATGGCTCACCAGTGGACACTGCTGAAAAAGGTGATATCTGTTCTGGGTCCATTCGAGGAGTTAACTCGAAAAGAGTAGAATTATATACTCGGTATCGGCAAGTACTCAGATCCAAGTATCGGTTTGAAAAAATTGCTATCGTTGCATCCCTTATTGTTACCCATTTGCTGATGAATAGAAATAGAACCTAGACAGTAGATAAGCAAGCAGACCATTCCACTGATGCAGTTTAAGAGACAAAAAGACTCACAGTGGACTCACAGTATTCAGCTTTTACCCCTGAATACTAAGGGGTAAAAGCTGCTCCTAAATATACAAAATGAATTCCCAAAAACTCAGGATGCTGTGTAAAATGTAAATGGAAAAACATTTTTGCATGTTTTGCAAATGTCACAAACCCATTTTTCATTCACAACAGAACATAGAAAACGTGTTGACTATTTTCAGTGAAATATTACACTATTTTGTTAAAATCCATCCATTTTCTTTTGCTGATCCTGGGCAGCAGGGGCAGCAGCCCAGGTGGAGAACCCCAGACCTGACTCTCCCGAGCCACCTCCTCCAGCTTGTCCGGGGGAACACAAAGGACTTCCCAGGCCAGCCAAGAGATATAATCTCTCGAGCGTGTCCTGGGTCTGGCTCGGGGCCTCCTCCCGGTGGGACATGCCCGGAACACCTCACCCAGGAGGCATCCTTGTCAGATGCCCGAACCACTGGCTGCTTTCGATGTGGAGGAGCAGCAGCTCTACTCTGAGCCTTTCCCGAATGGCCGAACTTATCACCCTCTCCTCAGTCATCTGTTCAACCCATCTCTAAGGGAGAGGCCAGCCACTCTTTGAAAGAATCCCATTTCTGCGATCTCGTTCTTTCGTCACTGCCCACAGCTCGTGACCACAGGGTGAGGGTAGGGATGTAAATCGACCGGTAAATTGAGAGCTTTGCTTTTACAGCCAGCTCTCTCTTCACCACAACAGACCGGTACAGCGTCCACATCACTGCAGCCACCACACCAATCTGTCTGTCGATCTCCCGCTCCCATCACTCATGAACAAGACCCCGAGATACTTAAATTCCTCCACTTGGGGCAGGGTCTCATCCCTGACCCGGAGTGGGCACTCCACCCTTTTCAGGAGGACCATACAGGCATATATACCTGTATACGCTGGACATACAGTGGCTTGCAAAAGTATTCGGCCCCCTTGAACTTTCCCACATTTTGTCACGTTACAGCCACAAACATGAATCAATTTTATTGGAATTCCACGTGAAAGACCAACACAAAGTGGTGTACACGTGAGAAGTGGAACAAAAATCATACATGATTCTAAACATTTTTTTACAAATAACTGAAAAGTGGGGTGTGTGTAATGGAATATAGTAGCATACCCCTGGCAGCAAACGCAACAAAGTTGTCAGGAGGATTAATTGTTTTTGTTCCGCAGTCGGTTTGATATCTTTTGGACTCACTTTGGCCATAAAACTTTCAAAGGGACCCAATTAAGAATGATGGATGGTGGGAACAGTGCTCAGACAGTTATGAAGTAGTGCCAGAAAGTTATGTAACACAAGTGTCGGAGATTAAAGAAGAACAAAATGCAAATTGACAATTGATTGGGGAAAAGTATTGACAAACATTGGATCGATAATGAGATAATATTGACATTTGTAGACCTGAGAAAATACTTATTAGTTTAAAATTCATATGGTGCGAGTACAAAACAAGGAATGGAAAGTTACCTAGCAGCAGGAGGAGAGGTCACTGATCCTATATAAAGGAGGGTCAGATATGCCCCAACCAGCTCTTTTTTCCTATCTGTCATTTTGTGTGTCTCTGCTGTTTGTGCTTACAGGCTCTTCACCCCGAGGTTCACTTCGCTTTGCTTTCTGCTATTATTTTGCTGTACATGTACTGTTCTGCTGTTGATATATGGCACTGTTTAATAAACTCTGTTCCAAGAATTGTACTCTTTTCCAGAGGATCCTTTTGAGTGAATGGATTTTTATTGGATCTAAAAAAGCTGGACCACCACATCATTGGTGGGATAAGGTTCTCATGATGGCTTCAAAGTTTGGAACCACAAGTCACTCTCTGCTTGACTGCTATAGTAAAAAACTTCTTTTTGTCATTTCCTCTTTCAGACCAGGAAGTTGTCAACATCACAGCTGAGTCTGGACAGAATGTCATTCTTCCATGTCGAGCTCCAAACACCCTCCTCATACCAGCTGTAGAGTGGAGCAGACATGATCTGGAGACACAGTCTGTCCTTTTGTATTGGGAGAAAGGGATTGTTACATATTTCCAGCATCCATCTTTTATGAACCGGGTGGATCTGCAGGACAGACAGATGAAGGATGGAGACGTGTCTTTGATTCTGAAGGATGTGACGACTGATGACACTGGAACATACCGATGTCGTATCTTCATGAATGAGAAACACCCTTGGAAATCCATCATCAGCAACATCACCCTGAGTGTTGTTGATCCTCCAGGTGAGTGAGTAGAGTTGAGTGTGTGTGTGATCAGAGGTGAAGCTGCTTCCTGGTTGTTGATGTTTGTTTCTAAAGATGTTGTTGATGAGACTTTGTAGAAAGCAGCTGGTCTGAGTGATGTGATCAGAGTGCAGTAGATAATGTCTGACAGCAGTTTGAAGAGGAAATGGATTCTGTTCTGTTCTTCACTCATCACCTACCTGACAGCTGACACCTCACACCTGTTTCTCACCTGCAGGTCACACAGGAGGACACACAGGGGATGGAGGGAAGGAAGCAGGAGTAACTCGAGGACATTATGGACTGGCAGCAATCCTAATTTTTTGTATTCTCCTTGGTGTTCTTATTTTTCTGATGTGCAAACAACCCAAAGATCAATCAAAACAGAATTAACATGTTCAGCTGAGTATATTGTTGGAATGTCTCAGGTTCTTTTTGAATGACTTTCTGCAGTTCTTAGTGACAGAAGGACAAACAGAAGTTCCCAGTGATGGAAATCCAGCAGGCAGTGGTCAGTTAAAGATCTAACGCACCCTGAATGTCGTCATGAGTATGGCCAAAAAAAATATATAGACTGAGCAGCAGGTACTTCATTGATGTGTGCCATTGTTGAACCAACATTTAGGAAAGAAAAGCTTTGAATCATTATGAACTCTTCTTTGAGAAGCAGCAGAGAGCTAAGAAGAAAAATAAATACTCAGAGCTGGAGTTGGATGTTAGAGTCTCTTCACCAAGATTGAAGAGAACATAATTAATGATACAAATATTGGTTCTGTACATCTGATGTTTTTTTTTCTTCTTCTTTTTTTCTTTCATGTTTTGAAAAATGCTGCTATTTAAATATTGCATGAAAATCCTCTGCAGTTTAGTGCAAGATAAGCAGGTTAGTTGGCTGTGCTGTGATGGATTTAACATAAAGAACAGTTTCTGACTGGTGCACAGTGGATGTGGTTTCATGGTCAGAGTTATGCTACTTTAGATGTAGCTGATTTATATGAACTTTTGCTGATGATGCTGAGATTCACTGAATTCCACTTTCATGCCAACTTGACACCATCTAGAAAAAGACAGGATAAGCAGTGCACGGTCAGTGTAGAGGATGTAAATCATACAGGACAACTCATTAAACATCCAGTTGAATTCATGTGTGGACATCCACAGAAAGCAGCAGGTCAGCTGATCACAGCTGAGTTATGAGTTATACTTTTCCCCACACTAAACCATTACAACCAATTTTAAGGTTTCCCCACCAGCTGAATCCAACTTTTACCTCTGACAGTACATGTTTTACTGTTTAGAGGCAAAGTCACCCTCTACAATGTAGACAACAGAAAACAGATATTTTTTTTCTGTTTTTTTTTTTTCTTCAGATTTATGCTGAGTATAATTAGAATTTAAAAAAAAGTTCGACAAAAGATTGTGTTCCCATCTACCGATATTTCTTTAAATTATTTTGTGACTGTAGCACAAGGTTCAGTTAACTTTGCACAAAAGTAAAAAACATCCACTGAGTAGCTACTTTTTAACTTCCTTACTTTGAGTACATTTCAGAGTCTGTTCTTTGTTTATTTGTACTTAGGTAAAAATGTTAAAGTTGAATTTTTAGGTATTTTAACAGTAGTATTTGTACTTCTACTTCATTACCGAATGTTTGTACATTTGCCAATTCTGGTGTTCTGTGGTAGGCTATAAACATAATTGTGTCTGGTGTAAAGCTGGACATTCTACAGTAGACTAAATTCTACAGTAGACTATGGGGACTGACACTTAGACATAATGCTGCCATCAAATTCAAACTGAGCTAATATTTTTTGTTCTTAAAATGGTGCATTTTAGCTTAAACTGTTTAAACAGTTTTAAAATTTTAATGTTTTCCATTTTCACTTGTGAACAATATAATGATGTGATTTGCAAATCATTGTATTTGGTTTTTATTTACACATTATCCCAACTTTTAATAATCACATAAATGTTTTTAGCATATTACATATATAGTAAAGCATATGCTTTGACTCTACATGCACAATTTACATATCCTTTAATTATTAAAGCAAAACTTTCATTGACATTAAACATATCTTTTTCAAGACAGATCAGGCTAAAAGGGAAGCAGAAATTGCAAAAACAAAAATTAAAATCAGTTATATAAAGGATTGTTAAGTGGCTATAAAGGACTGCATTGATTATAATATAGAAGAGTATGTACAACATGGTGGTACTTACAAAACAAGCCATTTCTTTATTTTATGTATAACCAATTAAAGTTCTGTTGACTATAAGCAAAGAGAAGAGAGTAACAATTCACAGGGGAGGGGCAGGATTCACAGATGGATTGAGTCACAGATGCAGTGATGTTTGTGAAGTTCACTAATGTGTGTTCACATTTGTGTATTAGTTTAATACTATTTGGGGCAAATAAGCTTCATGAAAATCTTTTTATTTTGCTCGAAAAGACAGGTTACTGTGGTGAAGAGAATGTCCTTTGAGCTGGATGTAATGTTCGCAGTTGCCACGTAAATATATATTGACACAGCACAACCTTACACACTTTTGCAGTCTCACACAACTCTTATAGGCACACTGCCTTATGGGTAGTGGCTGGGCTTATTTACTCCCGCTAGAGCTGCTCATTTTAGGGGATACTCCCTCTTGTGGTGTAATGGAGGAATAACTACCCTTCCTGCACTATGTCATTTTTGGAGACTGGGGCACACATTATTTTACCACAATCAAAGAAAATACATATTTGAACAATCAGACCATTTAACTAACTATAATATTGTAACTAAAGATTATTGGGAGGTGTCCTGTTTTGTCCACAATGTCTATCTTGTCCTTACACTGAGCTCCTGTAACATTCTATGTTTGTATTGTTCCAGCTCCTATTAATGGTTTCATTTCATTAAAGGTCAGAAACCATCATTGTTGTTGAACACATAGACCCTTCTGTGCTGCGATTATTTATTTGTTGCACTGGGAACAGCAAGTGATATTAATACTGCATTGAGAGCCAACACCAAGTGAGTGTACCATTGTTGCTGGACATGAAGTAAAGACGGGTGGTTAATAGGTCCATGAAATTCTTTTTTTCAGCTTCTAGGAGTACTGTCTCACTTTTCTAACCCTCAACCTGTTGTGGCAGATAGCATCCCCTCCCTGAGCCTGAAGGTTTCTTCACATAGGGCATGGCATGAGCTCTGCCAACCACTAGCTAGAATAAATGCTCAAATATTTCTTTCACTGCCACGCTTTCACTGTGCTTTCCTTGATGCAGTGGGAAACCATTATTGTGCAGCGCAATCGATAGAAAATACTGGGTTTTAGAGCAGATCCCCACAAGTGCTGTGTGAAAAGGCCTTACTACTGCTGAAGGTTTATTCCTGTTAAAGGGGAGTGTTTCCTTCCAAAGATATATCTCTTCAGTCTGTGCTAATCATTGGTTGACACACTGGGAATGTAGTCATACAAGTTCCTGTGGAGAAGGAAGGAGCTGCTCTGCTGAGGTGAGGAGGAAACAAAATACTGTCATTTCAGTTTTTGCAGTCACGAAGCAGACAAGTGAAATCAAGGTGAGTGTTACTGAGCATTTATGGGGTGTCAGAATAATAGGAAAAAATGTTTCTTATGGGAAAAAGTTAAGAAAAAGGAATTAATGCTTGTCAAGGTAGAACAAAAAAATCTGGAAATTGTTTTGGTCCATTTTACTACTTGAGTTTGTGACACCTTCCAAAAAGAAATGTGATAATTGGAAATAAGGCTTTGGTTTATGGTCAGACTGACATTTTTCTTCTTGTGCTGAGTTCTCTATTTCTCAGTGGGCTGTAAAAGAGTAAAAGTATCTGTTGATTTATGAGGTAGAAAGTAAGCTGGGTTTAATACACGCTAGACTGTGTGTGCATCTGTGTATGCTGTATTTCCTGTTCTGCCAGTTACAGGTGTCTATGAAAATATTTTTGATGTTTGTTTTTCTGCTGTACTCATAGTCGGTGTTCTTTGATTCTCTGTCAGGAAGCCTAAAGATGAGTGGTTCGATGGAGTACAGAGGGGAGTTTCCAGGATCCAGCTCTATGTCCATGAACAGTGACTCGTCCAGAGATTATCCTCCAGTCTTCAATCATGAACCTGGAACCTCAGGGACAAAGTAAGAGACTGCTTCTGCTATCAGCTAAATAAAGATGATTTTGGTTTTGAAGTCTTTTATATTGTATCTATCTACCTACAATGTGAAAATGGTGAAAGGATAGTCTTTCTGACAAAAGCTCTTAAAGTTCTCTCACATTCATAAAAAGTTCTTTTCCTCAAACAACCACTCACACATCTGTGTTGTTTTCAGTCTGTATTATGTGTTTGATCTCCAGATATTTGTTTTCCATGAAGTTGGTGACAGACTGTCTCATAAATCTGACACTGAGAGAGAAGCAGCTCACTGACCAACAACAGTTAAATACAGAAGAACAATTGGTTCTTCATTTTGTCTTTGCGTTGATGATGACAGAGGTCAGTAATTTGCACCAGAGGTACACTTCAACTGTGAGAGACAGAATGTGAAAAAAAAAATCCATGAATTCACATGGTAGGATTTGTAAAGAATTTATTCGTAAATCAGGGTGGAAAATAAGTATTTGGTCACCTCAAACAAGGAAAATCCCTGGCTCTCACAGACTGTAACGTCTTCTGTAAGAAGCTTTTCTGTCCCCCACTCGTTACCTGTATGAATGGCACCTGTTTGACCTCATCATCTGTATAAAAGACACCTGTCCACAGCCTCAACCAGTCAGACTCCAAACTCCGCCATGGCCAAGACCAAAGAGCTTTCGAAGGACACCAGGAAAAGAATTGTAGACCTGCACCAGACTGGGAAGAGTGAATCTACAATAGGCAAGCAGCTTGGTGTGAAAAAATCAACTGTGGGAGCAATCATCAGAAAATGGAAGACATACAAGACCACTGATAATCTCCCTCGATCTGGGGCTCCACGCAAGATCTCATCCCGTGGGGTCAAAATGATCATGAGAACGGTGAGCAAAGATCCCAGAACCACACGGGGGGACCTGGTGAATGACCTGCAGAGAGCTGGGACCAAAGTAACAAAGGTCACCATCAGTAACACACTACAACGGCAGGGAATCAAATCCCGCAGTGCCAGACGTGTTCCGCTGCTGAAGCCAGTGCATGTCCAGGCCCGTCTGAAGTTTGCCAGAGAGCACATGGATGATACAGCAGAGGATTGGGAGAATGTCATGTGGTCAGATGAAACCAAAGTAGAACTTTTTGGTATAAACTCAACTCGTCGTGTTTGGAGGAAGAAGAATACTGAGTTGCATCCCAAGAACACCATACCTACTGTGAAGCATGGGGGTGGAAACATCATGCTATGGGGCTGTTTTTCTGCCAAGGGGACAGGACGACTGATCCGTGTTAAGGACAGAATGAATGGGGCCAAGTATCGTGAGATTTTGAGCCAAAACCTCCTTCCATCAGTGAGAACTTTGAAGATGAAACGAGGCTGGGTCTTCCAACATGACAATGATCCAAAACACACCGCCCGGGCAACAAAGGAGTGGCTCCGTAAGAAGCATTTGAAAGTCCTGGAGTGGCCTAGCCAGTCTCCAGACCTCAACCCCATAGAAAATCTGTGGCGGGAGTTGAAAGTCCGTGTTGCTCGGCGACAGCCCCAAAACATCACTGCTCTTGAGAAGATCTGCATGGAGGAATGGGCCAAAATACCAGCTACTGTGTGTGCAAACCTGGTAAAGACCTATAGTAAACGTTTGACCTCTGTTATTGCCAACAAAGGTTATGTTACAAAGTATTGAGTTGTATTTTTGTTATTGACCAAATACTTATTTTCCACCCTGATTTACGAATAAATTCTTTACAAATCCTACCATGTGAATTCATGGATTTTTTTTTTCACATTCTGTCTCTCACAGTTGAAGTGTACCTCTGGTGCAAATTACTGACCTCTGTCATCATTTTAAGTGGGGGAACTTGCACAATCGGTGGCTGACTAAATACTTTTTTGCCCCACTGTATCTATCTACAATGTGAAAATGGTGAAAGGATAGTCTTTCTGACAAAAGCTCTTAAAGTTCTCTCACATTCATAAAAAGTTCTTTTCCTCAAACAACCACTGAGACATCTGTGTTGTTTTCATTCTGTATTATGTGTTTGATCTCCAGATATTTGTTTTCCATGAAGTTGGTGACAGCCTGTCTCATAAATCTGACACTGAGAGAGAAGCAGCTCAGTGGCCAACAACAGTCAAATGTAAAAGAAAAACATCTTCTTCATTATATGTTTGTGTTTGCAGACGTCAACAACACAAACACAGAGGAGAGTTTCCAGGATCCAGCTCTGTGTCCATGAACAGTGACACTTCCAGAGATTATCCTCCAGTCTTCAGTCATGAACATGGACCCTCAGTCACACAGTAAGAGACTGCTTCTGCTATCAACTGAGTGAAGATGATTTTGGTTTTGAAGTCTTTCATATTATTTCAAAGGGGTTTGTAGGGTTGGAGTCACTGAATGTGGCTTAACCTGTTCCACATCAGGTTTTGTTTGAGATTAAAGATCAAAAGGTATGAAATGAAGGCTTTTGGAACTATTATTCCTTTGGAAAGTAAAAGTAACCATTCTTGGAAGCTATAGGGTAAACTCTGTTTCCAAAAATGGTGAAAAGTATGCTTAACGTATTTTAACATATTAGCATGTTTCTAGTATTTATGACCAAGGCTGTTAATATGACACATTCATTCAGGGGTGTCCAACTCCAGGCCTCAAGGGCCAGTGTCCTGCAGGTTTTAGATGTGTCCTTGATCCAACAAAGCTGAATTAAATGGCTAAATTACCTCCTCAACCTGTCTTGAAGTTTTCCAGAACCCTGGTAATGAAATAATCATTTGATTCAGGTGTGTTGACCCAGGGTGTAATGTGCTAACTTGTACATATGTACATACCTCCCCAGTCATGGTCCCGCCAGATGCAAAGGTGGGGGGGAAAGCAAAGGCGGGGGACATGTGGGCAATACGCCAGATAGGGAGCAGATGCTGCAGGATGAAGAACTCTCACCCCCTGGCTGAGGTGTCAGACACAGTGAGGTCCAACTGACGTGTTAACTGGTGAAGCTCGAGCAATACGCCAGGAGACACAGTCTGCACTAGTGGGCTCAGCAAGGAACGTGACCCGAAGGTCAGTCTCCAGAGCCAAACAGACGCACCGTCCACAGACAGGGAAGCAGCAAGAGTGAACTTGCAAACGGGACACCTGTAGGCTGCCAGGAAGTTTAGCTCACTGATTGAGCCTCTGCTGGCTGCGTAAACCTGCGGCACGCGGGCAATACGCCAGGGGGGCACAGCCTACTAAGCCAATCGAGCACGGCAGCTAAGCTAAGGGTCTTGCTAAGGGAGACCGGGGCTAAGGGAGACCAGGGCCAGGGGAGAGGCAGCACCCAGGGAGGCTGCAGAAACAAGCTCCCACAAACGGACACCACTGCCATTGCCAATATCACACACACAGTCACACAGTACCACAAGTAGGTACCATCAGTCAACCACACACGCACAAACAAGTGGAGATAAAACAATCACCGGTGTCAAGTTTGCACAGCTGTTTTATAAGTAAGCTGTTGGGTGTGGCCGGGCTAGCCGGAGTATCCACACGCCACGACCAAGAGGGGGTCATACCACGTACATATGGAATATATAACAGAGTGGAGAGATAGTCTCGGTATGATAGAGAACAACCACTCACACAGCAGCTGCTGTAAAGATTCTTTTTTTTCTTACCCTTTTTCCTCACTCTCCCTCACCAGATTTACCATGTTTCCCTTTTTCACCATTGATTGGCTCTGGAGTTTGCCTTTAATTGCATGCACCTGCCACACATTATATAAGGACTGCACTCACTTACAGCTCACACTTTTCACTCCCACATGGGGCAGCAGCTGAGAGTTTATGTGTGTCATGTGTCTCTTCATTTAAGTTGAGTTACCACTGATTCTCTTCTTTGGCTCTCGGAGGAGGCGGACACACTTTTTCTCCTCTCCCTTATCTTCCCTGCTTATGTCCTTGTCTAGTCTCGTGTTGTTGGGTTTTTTTTTGTATTTTCCCTGGAACATTCTCTCACAGTCTGTTCTCTAAAACCTAAAAGAGGAATTATGGATTGGATCAACTGGTCCCTAGATGCAATTGACACCCCTTTCTCAACGAGAAGTTTGGGCTTGGGTGAGCCTGAGTGCTGAAGATATCTACCTATTCTGAACCATGATAACAGGGTTCTGGCGGATCGGAGCTGGCTTGGCCCTGACTTATCGAAGAATTAAGAAAGTGGAACCGGCTGTTCAAACCCCCACAAGGCTGCCCGCTGGGATTGGAACGATGGGAGAGGCGTGAGTTTCTCAAAATGGGCTTATTGAGTCAGCACGGATAAGATCTTGGAGAGGCTACGGCTGCTGTGAATACTCAGAATAAGATCTCTGACTGCAGACTGGATACATCTCGGAAGGGCTCGCTCGGAATAACATCTCTGGGCGCAAAATTGGATGACATCTCGGGGAGGCACACTGCCGTGAGTTCTCAGAAATTGCCTCCTTGAGCACAAGAAATGACAACATCACAGAACGCAAGTATGGCAAAGCTCGCGGCTCTCCAACAGGAGATTGAAAGACCAGTGTTGGACTGTAGAACTGCTTTGAAATTCATATGAGCTGTTCGCACTAAATTAAAAAATAACATCACTTCATGCGGATACCCTCTCGGCGCCAGCTGCAAGGCCAGAGCTGAACAAAACACCCTGATAACGACTGTGTTTAGTCTGTTCCTTCCCATTCCATGCAAGGCCACCTGGGTTGGCTGGAAGACTGTTTACTTAGCCTGGCAGGGCGAAGGACACTGTCTCAGCTGAACTATGGACACGCACACACACATACATATACTGATAAGCACTCACCGACGCATCACCCTCCCTACCCCGGATCCAACGCCACCTCCAACGCTTACCTCCCCTCTGATGTGGACATCGGGTCAGTTGGAGGCGCAGTCGAAAGATTGCAGCGGTCTCAGATCAGATGTACACACTGGAACTCTTTCCCATGTTGCTTGTCTGTGTTTATTGTGCTATGCTGTGTTGATATCTGTGCATTCCTGTATTATCCTTTTGTGTTACACATTTCGATGTTTTTTTCCTCGCTACCTAGCCTGACCTGTCTCCCCAATGTGATGTTTGTGTATTGTATGTACGGTCGGCAAGGTCTATCATCTCGGTTGTGGGCAAAAGACCTGCAACTGACAAAGAAAGGCTATCTCATCATCATCTCATTACAATTCAATAAGCTGAGGTACTGCAACAGGTTAATGGCTGTTTGATTCACATTCTGATCAGATGAAACCATGGTGATAACAACCTCAACCTTCCTTTTAACAACCTCAATAACAGCAGCTGTGTTACTTTCATTGTGTATAATGTGTTTAACCCCTTGATATTTTTACTATGCAGTTCTGTAGTTTTATCTTCCTTTATAAAATAACTGCTGTCCCGGCAGTGCAACTATCCATGACTTCGATTGGTTTGTTGCTGCGAACTCAACAACTTTCATGTGAATGTGTTCATAGCTAGACTGAACCCTGGGTAAACATTGTGAGTTAATGAACTAGCTGATAAAGGGAAGAGTTATTGTGTATAAAACAGGAAAATCTACATCGAAATCCAAACTCAAAAATATTAATTATGGATTCTAAAGAAATTTAAAAGCATTGCCCTGGTGACAGACTGTCCTACAAAAGTTATGTCAGTAGTGACAAAATTAAAAGCTTCAGCCTGATAAATCTGACACAGAGAGAACCAGCTCAGTGGCCAACAACAGTTAAATACAGAAGAACAATTGCTTCTTCATTTTGTCTTTGCGTTTGCAGACGACAGCAAAACAAACACAGAGGAGAGTTTCCAGGATCCAGCTCTGTGTCCATGAAAAGTGACACATCCAGAGATTATCCTCCAGTCTTCAGTCATGAACATGGACCCTCAGTCACACAGTAAGAGACTGCTTCTGCTATCAACTGAGTGAAGATGATTTTGGTTTTGAAGTCTTTTATATTGTATCTATCTACAATGTGAAAATGGTGAAAGGATAGTCTTTCTGACAAAAGCTCTTAAAGTTCTCTCACATTCATAAAAAGTTCTTTTCCTCAAACAACCACTCACACATCTGTGTTGTTTTCAGTCTGTATTATATGTTTGATCTCCAGATATTTGTTTTCCATGAAGTTGGTGACAGCCTGTCTCATAAATCTGACACTGAGAGAGAAGCAGCTCAGTGGCCAACAACAGTTAAATGTAAAAGAAAAACATCTTCTTCATTGTATGTTTGTGTTTGCAGTCATCAGCAACACAAACACAGAGGAGAGTTTCCAGGATCCAGCTCTGTGTCCATGAACAGTGACACGTCCAGAGATTATCCTCCAGTCTTCAGTCATGAACATGGACCCTCAGTCACACAGTAAGAGACTGCTTCTGCTATCAACTGAGTGAAGATGATTTTCGTTTTGAAGTCTTTTATATTTTATCTATCTATCTATCTATCTACAATGTGAAAATGGTGAAAGGATAGTCTTTCTGACAAAAGCTCTTAAAGTTCTCTCACATTCATAAAAATTGATTTTCCTCAACCAACCACTCACACATCTGTGTTGTTTTCAGTATGTAATATGTGTTTGATCTCCAGATATTTGTTTTCAGTGAAGTTGGTGACAGACTGTCCTACAAAAATTATGTCAGTAGTGACAAAATTAAAAGCTTCAGCCTGATAAATCTGACACTGAGAGAGAAGCAGCTCAGTGGCCAACAACAGTTAAATGCAGAAGAACAATTGCTTCTTCATTTTGTCTTTGCGTTTGCAGACGTCAACAACACAAACACAGAGGAGAGTTTCCAGGATCCAGCTCTGTGTCCATGAACAGTGACACGTCCAGAGATTATCCTCCAGTCTTCAGTCATGAACATGGACCCTCAGTCACACAGTAAGAGACTGCTTCTGCTATCAACTGAGTGAAGATGATTTTGGTTTTGAAGTCTTTCATATTATTTCAAAGGGGTTTGTAGGGTTGGAGTCAAAGGCTCAACCTATTCCACATCAGGTTTTGTTTGAGACTAAAGATCAAAAGGTATGAAATGAAGGCTTTTTTTTGGAAAGTAAAGAGACCATTCTTCGAACCTATAGGGTAAACTCTAAGTCAGCGGTCCCCAACCTTTTTTGCGCCACGGACCAGTTTATGCCCGACAATATTTTCATGGACCGGCCTTTAAGGTGTCGCGGATAAATACAACAAAACAAAACTAGTACCCGTACCGAAAAAAAGAAATTTACTCATAACACACGTGAAAAGACCAAGGAAAACCGAGTAAATGATAAAAACGATAACAAAAAAACCCTGAAAACTATACATTTCACACCTGAGCCTCAACTTTCCCTCACGGACTCACGGACCGGTACCGGTCCGAGGCCCGGGGGTTGGGGACCACTGCTCTAAGGTCTTCCAAAAATGGTGAAAAATGACTTCCCCAAAACAACCACTCACACAGCAGCTGTGTTGCTTTCAATGTTTATGTGTTTAATTGATATTTTTGATATTTGATAATTTTACTGTGATGTTTTGTAGTTTTATATTCTTAACTGCTGTCCTGGCAGTGCACCTATCCATGACTTCGATTGGTTTGTTGCTGCGAACTCAACAACTTTCATGTGAATGTGTTCATAGTTAGACTGAACCCTGGGTAACATAGCGAGTTAATTAACTAGCTTCATGGGACCCCTTGCCACGATTAGAAGTGCTAGGATCAAGAAATAAAAGATGCATTAAACATTCTGTGGGTCTATAACAGGAAAAACCAAAACAGAAATCCAAACTTTAATTTGCTAGAAATCTATAAATGATTTAAAAGGATTTCCCTGGTGACAATCTTGTCACAATCGGTGGGAGTGGATTGTGTGGAGTGAGGAGGTGGACCAAGTACAGACATGCAAGAACCAAACTTAATCTTAACAGAAAGCGAGCCATTTATTAATAAAGACTGGTTTTAACAGTAATAAAATGGCAAAGGCAAAACTAAACACTAACCTATCCTGAGTGAACTCAGGCTAAACATAAAAAGCCCTGAACATTAACATGAACATGGGAAAAAAGACATAAAAAAGACTTGGCATGGCATGAAACTCCTGGTAAACATGGCATGAGCATGGCAGAATAGCATACAATCAGACAAAGAATGAATGAAAACTCAGTGACTAAATACACACAGGAGGTGTTCAAGAGAAGTGGAAAAACACGGGGAAAGGGCTGATGTGAATGGACATAATGTGGCCACGGAGGAAGTGAAACTAGACACACTGAACATGGAAAAAGAATTTTCACAATAAAACAGGAAGCATAATTAGGTGGCAGGCAGAATCTTCTCCTGCTCTGACTGAAAAAGAACTGGCTGAGAAAGCATCAGGCTTTTTATTTCTAGACCCAAGGCGATAAGAGAGAGTACAACAAAGTCAACCAAAGATCAGGGACCAACGGGCCAAGCAAGCATTTAGTCTCTCAGCAAAACAGAGGTAAACTAGATTCAACCTCCCCAACAAGCTAGCAGCAGCACTCATCCAGCACCAGTTTCATTGCTTGGAGCGCCCTGTCCCCAGCATCATAGATGTGCTCTGTGCTTGACAGTCCCTGTGAGAAAAAGGCACAGAGTCGGAGCTTACCTTGGAGATACTCAAAATGTCCGAGCGGGGTGTTAAGAGCTGTCTTCCATTTGTCACCCTACTGAATGGGAATGAGGTGGTATGTGTTTTGAAGATCCAACTTAGTGAACATGGCGGCTTTGTGGAGAGACTCAAAAGCTGAGTTAATCAGAGGCAAGAGGTGCTTATTTTTAATTGTTATTCATATAAACCAAAATTGTAAATACAAAACCACAAAGTCATTGCTTTTGTTGCTTGTGGTTGCTATGAAAACTAGTCCAGCCCCTGCTGGAGAGAAATGATTCCTGCTGCCAGTGTCTCCCAGATGTACCTTTCCATCACTTCCCTCTCTGGCTCCCTCGCTTCCTGCTCCCACTAGCAGACTGCAACTGCACCTTATGTACATTCTGTGGTATTCATTTCACTTCATTTAATTTCTGTCATCCTGTATTTTATGTTTATAAGATTTAGATTGGTTATTTATGGTTGGTTTACACAGCTTGTGTATGCATGTGTAGCTGTATATATCCGTGTGTGTGTGTGTGTCGGATGCTTTTTACAGAATCAAACTCAAAGTAAGGTCAGTACTTCCACGCTTTAAACGCTGCACGCTCATACTCTCTCTGCACTCGACATATTATCCATTGTTGATCTGCACACAGCTGTTGTCACGAACGTCGCACTCGCTTACGTCACTGTCATGAGACACTCTCGCAAAAAAAAAATCACGGTTTTAGTAACGCAGTAACGCAGCGTGCTTACGGGAAAGTAACAGTAATCTAATTACCTTTTTTGCAATAGTAATCCCTTACTTTACTCGTTACTTGAAAAAAGTAATTGGATTATGCGTTGCTCCCCATCTCTTATGGTAACCCACTGCTACTGCAGGTTATTTTCCCAACTTCATCAGCATCTGGAACTCAAAGATGTCTAGTGTCAATTTGTGACTGATATAAACCCATCCAGAAACAAAACAAACTTAGCAGTGCAAAAATAACTGTAGTGGCTTCTCGTGCTAAAATACAGAGACACATTAAACAGTTAACAAAGGTACGTTTTCCCTCTTATCCATGGAGATATTATAATACAAGTGTGAACTCAAACACAGTGCATTGATCCAGCAGAAAAACGGCATACAGATCCCTCTGACATGAACAGTGAAGTCGGTTGCAGCAACTCCCGGTGCCTTAACTGTTCCACTCTTTGCATTTAAAACAGACCAGGCAGCAAAAAACGGCATTGCACACCCACATACCACCAATGCAAGCTAGCACTTCCGTGAATGTCTCTGTAGATCCCCATCATCTCTTGCGCTCTCAGTGGTACCCCAAAAGAACAGTGCCATCCAGTGGCATGTCCCATATTACCGACCTTACATATGGCTACATTATGAAGCGTAACAATTCATGCACAGACATTTATGACTGATTAACAAACTTCAAAAGTTAATGTGCAGCTCGTGACATTAGTAGTTTTGTATCTATTTTACAGATTAATGTCTAATTTGCCTTTCAGATTCTGTGATTTATCTTCTTTGGCACAAAAGTGATTTGCAGAAAGTAAAATGCAACAAAACACAAAATAAATTAAAGATACTGAAAAGAAGTAAAGTAAGTAGAGTAAAATTTTATTTGTATAGCACCTCTCAAGATAAAAATCATAATGTGCTTCAAAGCAAAGCTAAAACATAAAAACAGAAATCAACCAAAAGCAATTTTAAAAAGATTAGTTTTTTTTTTTTTTTAAATGAAACCACTGAGTCCACAGGTCTCAGGCTCAAAGGAAGGGAGCTCCAAAGTCTGGGGGCTACAGTTACAAATGCTTGTTTGCCTTTCGTTTTCAACCTCGTATGATGGACGACCAGTAAGCCCTGATCACATGACCTCAAGGAGCTGCTGGGGATGTAAGATCTCTGATATTAGTTTGGTCCTTGTCCATGCAGAGTCCTGAATGTCAAAGTCAAAATCTTAAAGTGGATTCTGAATTTTATGGGGAGCCAGTGCCACTGGATCAGTAGAGGTGTAATGTGAGAGTATTTAGAAGCTGTTGGTCAGAAGCTTTGGGGCAGCATTCTGAACAACTTGCAGATGATCCAGAAAGGCTTTACATAAACAAGTGAACAAAGAATTACAATAATCTAAACGAGATGAGACGAATGCATGGATGACCATTTCTAATTCTGAGCGTGAGACAATGGGACTCAGCTTAGCAATGTTTTTTTAATGATAAAAACAGATTGAAGGTTTGGCGAGAGGGCCTAAGATGTTTTGTAACCATAGGTACCATTTTTTTAGGAGCACAAACAAGGACTTCAGTTTTCTTCTCACTTTGTTGAAGAAAGTTATCAGCGATCCATCTCATAATAGAATCTAAGCACCAAAGCAAAATTTGTAGTCAAGAATTGACTACTGGGTGCCTAGAATCATAAACCATGTTTTTTTTGGCTACTATTAAACTTTGGTTTGTCTGATTTTACTGTTTTTCTTTGGTGAGAATATTTTTTTCTTGGTCCCCACAGAGAAACAAAACGCAATAATTTTTTAGTGGGGAAGCCAACGTCCTGTTGTGTGTGGTGTCACGGTGCCCTGAAGGATTCATCAGACTTCTGTCCCCAGTGTAGAGAAAATTCCAGAACCAGAGTTAATCAGCAGGCAGCCAGTAAGAGCAGCTTTGCACAAAGAAAAATCTAATATCTTTCTGTTGATATTTTTTTGTAATTATTCTGTTATTCAGGCTTTAAAAACATTTCGGGCTCTCCAGATTCATTGTTTTCCATTCTTTCAACAGATACTGGTGTGCAAAAAGCTTTAGATGCATTAAAGCTCACTCTGATTAACAGATGTGAACATGTGTATGAAGGAACTGATAAAACAGGAAGTGAAGCCCCCCTCAAAGTGATCTACACTGAGCTCTACATCACAGACGTGCAGAATGAAGAGTTTCAAGTCCAACATGAGATCAGGCAGGTGGAGAGAACTTCCAAGAAGAAGATACTCCATGAAACATCAATCAGATGTCAGGACATCTTAAAAACCTTGCCTGATCAAAAGAGACCCATCAGAGTGGTTCTGACATATGGTGTTGCTGGCATTGGAAAAACCTTCTTGGTGCAGAAGTTCACTCTGGACTGGGCAGAGGGCTTAGAAAACCAAGACATTAGTTTGGTGGTTCTGCTTTCATTCAGGGAGCTGAACTTGGTCAGAGATGAGCAGTACAGTCTTATGGAGCTGATCCAAGTTTTCTATCCAAGATTACAGAGCGTCACAGCAGAGAAGCTCACTATGTGTCATCTTTTGTTCATCTTTGATGGCCTGGATGAAAGCAGACTTTTGTTGGATTTTGCAAACAGGAAGCTTGTGTCTGATGTCACACAGAAGACAACAGTCAGTGAGCTGCTGACAAATCTCATCGAGGGGAATCTGCTTCCCTCTGCTCTCATCTGGATAACTTCCCGACCTGCAGCAACAAGTCAAATCCGTCCAACATGTGTTGACAGGATGACAGAAGTTCGAGGCTTTACTGACTCCCAGAAGCAGGAGTACTTCAGGAGGAGATTCAAAAAGAATGAGCTGTCAAGCAGAGTCATCTCCCACTTGAAAACATCCAGGAGCCTCCACATTATGTGTGGGATCCCAGTGTTCTGCTGGATCACTGCTACAGTTCTGGAGCACATGTTGACTACAGAGGAGAGAGCAGAGCTGCCCAAGACCCTGACTGACATGTACTCACACTTCCTGCTGGTTCAGACAAAGAAAAAGCACAAGTACCACAGAGGACAAGCAATAAAGCAGCAGGAGCTCACCAGAACTGACAGGGAAGTTCTTTTGAAGCTGGGGAAGCTAGCATTTGAACATCTGCAGAAAGGAAACATCCTGTTCTACCAAGAAGACCTGGAGCAGTGTGGTTTGGATGTCACAGAGGCCTTGGTGTACTCAGGAGTTTGTACAGAGATCTTCAAAAGAGAGTCTACGATCTTCCAGAAACCAGTCTACTGCTTTGTTCATCTGAGCATTCAGGAGTTTCTGGCTGCAGTCTACATGTTCCACTGTTACACCAACAGGAAGACAGAGGTGCTGCAGGACTTCCTTACTGAGGACGATAAAGGAAATAAGATATCTCCGGAAGATATCTCATCTCTGGAAGGTTTTCTGAGCAGAGCCATGGAGAAATCGTTCCACTGTATGTTCGGCCAACTGGAACTGTTCGTTCGCTTCCTTCATGGCCTCTGTCTAAAGTCCAACCAGAGACTCTTAGAAGGTCTGCTGGGTCAGACAGAGTACAATCCTGAAAGCATCCAGAGAGTTATCAACAACCTAAAGGAGATTAGCAGTAATGGCAAGTGTCCTGACAGATGTCTAAACATTTTCCACTGTCTCATGGAGATGAAGGACCTCTCAGTACATCTGGAGATCCAAGAGTTCCTAAAGTCACAGAACAAATCAGAGAAGAAACTCTCTGGAATTCAGTGCACAGCTCTGGCATATATGCTGCTGATGTCAGAGGAGGTTTTGGATGAGTTGGATCTGGAAAAGTACAACACAACACAGGAGGGTAGAGAGAGACTGGTTCCAGCTGTTAAGAACTGCAGAAAGGCTCGGTGAGTCCAGATGTGATTAAGATTATAAATCAGTGTAGATCAATTGTTTAGTTCTTAAAGTTATTCTTACTAAAACAAAATCATTGTTCTTATTGCAGAGTTCAAGTTATTTATTGGAAAAATGACACGTCAATTTAATTTTGTCACAAATCTTGTTGAGATGTTTCAAACACTGCGAAAATGGGTTTTTTTTGTTTTGTTTTTTTGTTTTTTTACAGAAAATTATTTGGATGATTTCATTTTTATACATCTACAATGGCTTGCAAAAGTATTCGCCCCCCTTGAACTTTCCCACATTTTGTCACATTACAGCCACAACCATGAATCAATTTCATTGGAATTCCACGTGAAAGACCAACACAAAGTGGTGAACACGTGAGAAGTGGAACGAAAATCATACATGATTCCAAACATTTTTTACAAATAAATAACTGCAAAGTGGGGTGTGCATAATTATTCAGCCCCTTTGGTCTGAGTGCAGTCAGTTGCCCATAGACATTGCCTGATGAGTGCTAATGACTAAACAGAGTGCACCTGTGTGTAATCTAATGTCAGTACAAATACAGCTGCTCTGTGACGGCCTCAGAGGTTGTCTAAGAGAATATTGGGAGTAACAACACCATGAAGACCAAAGAACACATGAGACAGTTCAGGGATAAAATTATTGAGAAATTTAAAGCAGGCTTAGGCTACAAAAAGATTTCCCAAGCCTTGAACATCCCACGGAGCACTGTTCAAGCAATCATTCAGAAATGGAAGGAGTATGGCACAACTGTAACCTACCAAGACAAGGCCGTCCACCTAAACTCACAGGCCGAACAAGGAGAGGCTGATCAGAAATGCAGCCAAGAGGCCCATGGTGACTCTGGACGAGCTGCAGAGATCTACAGCTCAGGTGGGGGAATCTGTCCATAGGACAACTATTAGTCGTGCACTGCACAGAGTTGGCCTTTATGGAAGAGTGGCAAGTAGAAAGCCATTGTTAACAGAAAACCAAAATGGAACTTTTTGGCCAAAATGCAAAACGCTATGTGTGGCGGAAAACTAACACTGCACATCACTCTGAACACACCATCCCCACTGTCAAATATGGTGGTGGCAGCATCATGCTCTGGGGGGGCTTCTCTTCAGCAGGGACAGGGAAGCTGGTCAGAGTTGATGGGAAGACAGATGGAGCCAAATACAGGGCAATCTTGGAAGAAAACCTCTTGGAGTCTGCAAAAGACTTGAGACTGGGGCAGAGGTTTAACACAAAAGATATCCATGTGTTAGAATGGCCCAGTCAAAGTCCAGATCTAAATCCAATCGAGAATCTGTGGCAAGATATGAAAGCTGCTGTTCACAAACGCTGTCCATCTAATCTGACTGAGCTGGAGCTGTTTTGCAAAGAAGAATGGGCAAAGATTTCAGTCTCTAGATGTGCAAAGCTGGTAGAGACAAACCCTAAAAGACTGGCAGCTGTAATTGCAGCAAAAGGTGGTTCTACAAAGTATCGACTCAGGGGGCTGAATAATTACGCACACCCCACTTTGCAGTTATTTATTTGTAAAAAACTGTTTGGAATCATGTATGATTTTCGCTCCACTTCTCACGTGTACACCACTTTGTGTTGGTCTTTCACGTGGAATTCCAATAAAATAGATTCATTTTTGTGGCTGTAACGTGACAAAATGTGGGAAAGTTCAAGGGGGCCGATTACTTTTGCAAGCCACTGTAAATGTTCAGCTGAAGCAGCCACAGTGGCCAAGTGTGAAAGCAATGGGATAAAACTGAATGGTGTCACAGTTATTTACTTTCAGGAATAGAAATGAAATCAAAAGTGATTCAATACAGTCAGTGATAATACTATCTATTTAAAGCTTGATAACATCACAGTGAGCAGCCATAAATTAATCATAAGACTTTGATAGGAATGACCCAAGCATACAGCATTTAAAGATGAGTGCTTGTTTATTTACAATTCTTTTTTTTTTTTTTTTTTAAGTTTGCTCTTAGCAGTTTTCCACAGCATTTCAGCTCTGCCCTGTTGTCCAACTTCCATTCCTTTTTCGGGCCCAAGCAGCTATTGAAAAAAAGAAAAGCATGATTAACATAATGATATCATATGATCACAGCATCACATCAACCTTCAAAATTGTGATGTTTATATATCATTTTTTCAAAGAAATACATGGTATTTGTATTTCCAAAATCTAAAAATGGTTCATTACACATGTTTTTGGTTTTCACAGTAAATAACTTTAGTTTTTTCCTTCTTGGATTTTATATTTGTCAAAGTTTGTCAAAATGGAGGGGAAAAGTCTCACATATGTAATGGAATTCAGTGTTTTCTCCTTCATCTCCACATTAAATCAGAACAAAGACTGAAAATGTGTGGGTCTGAGAAGTCATAAGAATGTTTCATGTCAGTCAGATCAGATCAGCTGAACAACTGATGTGAAGAGACAGTGTCCAATTGTTTTCCAGCGAGTGCACAAACTAAATATAATGTGTCTTCTTCATAATAATATGTTATTTTTTAATATGTGTCAACACAGACTTCATAAGATTTTTGTCTATCCGGGTAAATGTGGCCCTGTGGCCTCAGCTCTGAGGTCCAGCCCCTCCCAACTGAAAGAGCTGTGCCTGAGTTCAATCAACCTGGAGATTCCAGCAGATGAACTTTTTGCTAATCTGGGGGATCCAAACTGTAGACTGGAGACACTCAGGTAAGTTAACTGAAACTGAATCTGTTGTTATTTATAAAGGTATTTCAATATATTGAACCATGAATTTATCCCCAAAAGCCAACTCCAGTACTGTGAGATGGAGGACTGGGATGCACCAGTCCATTTTTTTTTTCTCATTGCCTTAGCGTCAGTCAATGAGGACTTGGATTTTAGCATAATTTCATTGATTCCCACAAATCCACCACTTACAGTTTTGGAAAATCTCGCATCCAATTACAGGATTGTAGTAATCTTCACCCCCACATTGCACAACAAAGTAACCAGAGTCAGATATAGCCTGCTATCTTACATTGGACATCTGGAAACATTAGGGGGACAATGTGGATGAGACAGTGACCAGAGGTTAGAGCAGCTGACTAATAACCTGCAGGTTTTTAGATGCTGACATTTTTAGGATGAGTTTTCACACAAAGAATAAAAATTTGGACTAAACAGATACTAAAAGCTAGACTTGTAGTCAAGACTGCCTAAACCAAGACAATACCAAGACCAGAGGGTATCGAGACCAAGACAAGACCAAGGCCAAGATAGACCGAGTCAAGACCAAGACAAAGTCAAGATGAGACCGAGACAAAAAAGTCTTTAAACTGCAGCCAGATGCTGCTTCGTTTATAGGTGTCAGGCATATTTATGTGTTTTTGCGGTGCACTCGAACAGCCCTCCTCACCGCTGTCTACTGTCTCACTCACTTACTGAGAGGACAGACGCATGCTCCACTTGACTGTACTTGCACCATCATCAAAAATGGTGCAAGTACATGTAGACAATTTAAGATTTTTTTTTTAATTACTGCATGAACAAAACACAATCACTAGACAATCTCTAGCAAACTGGAGTTTGGTTATTTTTAATCAGAGAAGTGTTCTGTTGCCATATGTGTGTGTGTTTTCTGCATGTTTGCACTTGAAAATAATCTTTAGAGTTTGCAATAGTCTGTAGCTCCATTAGACATTCACTGGTTTCTTATAGGAAAAGGTGATGTGATTAAAAGAAAACCCACTTTGAATAACAATCATGTGAATTACAGATTTGAGAACAGCACTTTGTCAGAGAACAACTGTGCTGTTCTGCTCAGTGCTCTGAAGTCCAACCCCCCCTATCTGAAACACCTGAATCTAATAGGATGCAACCTGGAGGGCTCAGGGATGAAACAGCTGTATGATTACCTGGAGAGTCCACACTGCAAACTACAGTTTAAAAGGTCAGTTCACTTGACTTAGATTATAAAGCAAAAGTATTTCTTTGGTTTCTGTTTATCAGTGTGTCTGCAGAACAAACAATCACACATACAAAGAGAATAAGGATGTGTGTAGAAGGCTGACTTTGTGATGATCCACAGTAACAAAACAACAAAGTTACTCCTCATTTTAGAGAAAATCTTTAAATATGCGGTTCATATGGTAACATTGAACTGCACATTTAAAGGTCTTGTGTTTTTATACTTTATAAATTCTTAGTTTCACATGTCCCCAGTATTTACGTCTCAGGCTTCTGTTTAAAACAACACAGATCTTTTTTTAACCATGTCTGCATACCTCTAGTTAGAAACTCCTTTCAGTATCTGCGGATTCAAGTCAAACTGGAATGGCCACTACACCCACCTCTTTCTGTGGAAAACAGTCACCAGGAGCAGAGCAGCTCTTTCTGTACACTGTGTATAGCTTTTTAATAGAGAACTGAATTTGACACTGCATGACTTCTAACTGCAAATGCACCACATATAAATCAATATTTTATAGCCATTATGTTCTTTGAACAAAAAATTCTTGAAAATACACAAACTGTGACTTTATCTGTACCAAAGTTAAATATGTCAGGAAATGTTATTTCTCTCACATTCACAATAGTAAGCTGCCCACTTCTTCCTGGACCTCCATCTTCCACAGGTTACAAAAGGAGACACTGATCAGTAAAAGCATTTTAACACAAAAATGAATCTATTAGAAATACAAACCCTGGATGCACTTATATTCAGTTTTAATGTAGTTTGTTCAGTGTGACTTCTCCTTTGTCTTTTCTCACTTTGTTAACAAAAAGATGTAACAATTCATTTTGTATGCTTTCTGTTTTTGGACCTGTCTCGTCATGTTCCTGCAGAGTGTCTGTGGTTTAGATGCTGCACTGTGGTGAGTATTATTGAGATCTCTTAGTGTAATTAATTTATACATTTTAGTGTCAATTTCAAGATTACTAAAGATAATTTTAAGATAATGTCATGTAATTGACTGAGCAGGGAAGAGAGCAGGGGCGATTCTAGGATCAGAGCTTTGGGGGTGCTGAGCACCCAGAGAGCTGCCCAGCCAGGCAAGATAAACTTTACTCGTCACAATGAGACTTCTTCCTCGTCTCCGTCAGTCCCTGCATCCTTAAATGTCTCCAGTTGTCCCAAGGTCCCTCTGACTGTCTCCTTGGTGCATTTAAACCCCTGTTTCTCCCTGTCCTCGTCGTCTGTTGTCTTCATCTCCGCGTTCAGTCATCATAATTTTATCATCTCTGTGCAAGTCTGTAAATTTCTTTATTAAGTCATAAGATTCTTAAATTTATCAAGTCTCTGTGCCTGGGTCCTCATCACAGCAGCAAGCAGTAGCAGTAGCAGAGTAGCTGTAGATCTCTGCAGCTCGTCCAGAGTCACCATGGGCCTCTTGGCTGCATTTCTGATCAGCGCTCTCCTTGTTCGGCCTGTGAGTTTAGGTGCACGGCCTTGTCTTGGTAGGTTACAGTTGTGCCATACTCCTTCCATTTCTGAATGATCGCTTGAACAGTGCTCCGTGGGATGTTCAAGGCTTGGGAAATCATTTTGTAGCCTAAGCCTGCTTTAAATATCCCAACAACATTATCCCTGACCTGTCTGGTGTGTTCTTTGGACTTCATGGTGTTGTTGCTCCCAGTAAAGATCGTGTCCAAATTCATGGGCTGCATCCTCCTGAGGCCGCATTTGTAGACCGATTACGTCACAGCGACGCCTCGAAGGCTGTCCAAATTCGTAGACTCCTCCGAATGCAGCCGACAAATGCGTCCTCCTTTTCCCCGAATTTGAAGGATGGGTCGGGTGTGTCCTTCGTGGCCTACCATATCCCAGAATTCATAGCGCGGCCCAGCCAAACTCCAGTTTCCAACAATGGCGGCCGCTACTAAGTTTTAAAGTTACTCATACTAATCTTTCTGGGTCACAAAATAAACTTTTTACATATTTTCAGGCGAGAAAGTAGCTGTGTAAACATCAAATATCTGCTCGGTTTATCAAGATATCGCATATTTGCAAAAGTGCTTCGACGTTTTCGGAGACGTCTGCTACCCACCAGCTCGATAGCAAGCCGGGAGCTCGAGGGTCACTGATGTGGCCGAGAACGGCACAACTCCCGGCACATCATTTTCAGATCACCGCGGAGTTTCGCTACTCGGGTTAAACGTAATATATAAGTCACTTAGACAACCTAAAAATGTGATTGTTGGGCTTTTTTCACTGTTTTGTTTGTTCGTGAGTAAATCGGTTTGGCTGAGATTAAAGTTATTAGATTAGATAAAATAAAACTTTATTAATCCCCCGGGTGGGTTCCTCCTTGGTTTTCACACAGCTGACTAAACGTCAAACAGAAAACTGATTAAACAGAAGTATGAGACAGTCGAGAATTTACGCCAGTGTCCTGTTATATTTTAGATAGCAAGGAACAGACGGCCAAGTTTATTAAACTCCACCGAGACAGCGGTGACGCTAATCAGAAGGCTAGACCGTCCAATTTCACAGCTGTTTACTTCTGGCCTACCCGACCTTCTGAGGACCCGGCCCACGTACACCGCGAAGGCCGGGTCCTCAGGAGGATGCAGCCCATGAATTTGGACACGACCTTAGACAACCTCTGAGGCCGTCACAGAGCAGCTGTATTTGTACTGACATTAGATTACACACAGGTGCACTCTGTTTAGTCATTAGCACTCATCAGGCAATGTCTATGGGCAACTGACTGCACTCAGACCAAAGGGGCTGAATAATTATGCACGCCCCACTTTGCAGCTATTTATTTGTAAAAAATGTTTAGAATCATGTATGATTTTCGTTCCACTTCTCTGTGTACACCACTTTGTGTTGGTCTTTCACATGGAATTTCAATAAAATTCATCCGTGTTTGTGGCTTTAATGTGACAAAATGTGGGAAAGTTCAAGGGGGCCGAATACTTTTGCAAGCCACTGTAGCTTAACAACACAACCACTTCGACAATTTAACTTTTTTACCACCAAATATTTATATACTTAGATTTGGAAGTGTTTTCCTCTCCCGCTTAACCTCCATCGTTTTCAGAAAAAAATCTCCTGTATGACCCGCAATGAATCCTGGGATATGGTAGGACATAAAGGATACATCGGACCCATCCTCAAAATTTGGGGAGAAGTAGGACGCATTTGTCGACACATTTGAAGGACTCTTTGAATTCGAACAGCCTTTGTCGCGTCGCTGTGACTTTGTTTCCCCCCAATACCATTGGATCGGAGCATCCTTCCCCTGAATTACGACACAGCTACAAATAAGAAAACTGAGAACACACTGAGACCACAGCTGACACAAATAACCATAATGAGACAGGGGAAGAGCAAACACAACATGACGCACACTGACAGGAGACTATCAAAGTAAAAAAGGACGTACACAGAGACGTGGATTGGAGGGGGAGAGAGAACATGACGAGCTGGGGAACGTAGATAAACATGACGGAATAAAACACAAGGAGGGGAAGCAAGGCGCATGAACACACCACTATACAAACCCAGACACACAGAGGGCAAAGACACAATGGGAAATCTAATAAACAATACCAAACAGAATAACCTAGAAACCATAGAATAACAGTAACAAGTGGACTTAAACATAATAGAGAATGACGATAAAAAATCCGCGAAAATCCAAAACACTGGGTCAAAGGACCCAGGACCATGACAGTTAAATCATTGTAATTATAAATAGTATCCCAAGATCTAATATATAATTAAAACCTTGCATTGATGTGCATGTCTGTGCATGTGTTTCTACTCAAATGTTTTGAAGACCTGCTTGCTTTGAATGATCTATGCAGAAACTCAGTATTTGATGGATTTACCTCAAAAGGTTTCATTCTTTTCATTAAATTCATTTTAATTTAATTGTCGACCTTTTGATAAAATGCTGTTACTAATTAAAATTACTCCTGTTCACAAAAAACAAAAATAAAAAAAAAGAATTATATGTAAACATTTCATATTTAAATTCATATATACCCACGTTTCTCATGTTTGATGTTTTTAAATGTGCACTAGTTGTCTCACACAAACATACATAGAATCACTTTGTTTTTAATGATTCAGCAAAACGTACGATGTTTGTTTATTTTCAAAGTTAAGATGGGAATGTGCTGTTCCTCTCTGTTTTAAAAAATGAAATGATTGATTTCCTAAAAATGACTTGAACTATATGCAACAATCTTTTTCAGTCTTAAACAGATCAAGACATGCAGTGATGCCTACAGACTAATCCTGAAAGGAATCAGTGGTCGAAGCATGGCTCTACTCAGACTTCCTGAATCTGTTCCAGAACATATAAAGACACAAAGACAGTCTTAACTCTAATGTCAAGCTTTGGTTTATAGATAAGGTCTTTGGAAACTAATGAACTTCTCTTCAGTGGATGGAGTACAGGACTGAGGTAAAACACCTCGTCATTTCCACTTCAGACACTCCTATATGCCTTTACTTCCTGGATGACTCCTATGAACCAGTGAGTGTATCAGTATGGAAATGTTGACTTTTCTACAGTGTGAAACGTTCAGCTCACCCAGCTAAAGGACACTTTACACTTCAGTTTTGATTTGTTACAGAGCAGAATCTTGTAAAACAGGTTTCATTGCACTGATTTCACACCCAAGGACCCACTGAGGACCCACTGTCATTTATCTTACGTGAGTTAGTAAACTTTGTAATAAGTTCTGCTACATTATTTGGAATAATTAGCTCTTATTTTAAACCTACAGATAGGTAGGTAAGTTAAAGAATACTTTTGAGGTACAATAGCTGCCATCTAGATAGTCCAGGAACTAAAAGCAGACTTTGCTTGTGCAGGTCCTTGTTTATTATTTTACTGTGAGATGTTTTAATAATTTCCCTACTGTAATGTTACTGTTGAACATTGTCTTGATTGTGGTGTTGCATTAGCGATCCAATAGTGTGTTTTTCAGTGCTGTGTCATATTACAGCTCAGAGAAGGGTGTGTCACATATACTGTGTTGAATGTGAATCTAGTTTTGTAATTTTGCAATATTTGGAAAATACAGATATTTGTTAAAGAAGTACAGTCCGTACTTAGATAAACATGACGTTGTTACTAAAAGATTCTCATTGTTCGTATTAAACAGTTCCAGTTATTATAAAATACTACCAAAATTCAGATATAATGTAAAACCCTGAAATGAAAGTTGAGTTAAGACTGCACCTTAATCGCATATTTATTGCTTGACTTGCAATACTGTCCGGAGATCAACAAAGGGAAACCTACAAAAATGGTGTCTTTGTCTTTGTCATTGTGGATGACGTTATATAGCATGTGTGTAGATTAGTGCACAAACTCTTTGTGGACTGGAAATCTGCCATCACTTTCTGCTGCTTGTATTCTGCAGTCTCCCATCCCTCCAACTAGTAAGTAGGTGGTGACCTTTGTTTGTTTCCAGCCTCGGAACAAGAAGATAATCCCGATCAATACAACAAGCGGAGATTACTCATACTTTGAAAAATGTTGGAAATGTGACAGCGGAAATGACATTTCTGTTGGAATGCTATGAATGCCCCTCCACACAAAGAAATACATTCTTTGTGCCAATTTAGTCGGATGATTTTCCGTCCGGGGTGTCCCAGAACTCTTCTCGACCCTAGCCTAAAATCACGTGATCAGCAGGGACGTCAGCAGCTTGTGCCGGGTGGTGACAGAAGTCAGATGAGGGGTCAAATCCTGAGGGAGGAAGACGCATCTAGACGGACTTTCAGTCTCTTTCAGCTCTATGTGCAAACTTACATGTAGTGAGACAATAGTTGTCTGTAGACACCTCAGAATTACATCTGAAATGTCCGCTGGAACATCTGTACTGCTCAGCTGGACCCAGCTGTGGCTCTGCCTCCTTGTTTTGGTCCGTGCAGGTGAGACTTGACCTGTTAAATGTATCTGTATCTGTACGTATTAATAAGTAAGAAATTGAAAAAGTGTACCCTGAAAACGTCTGTCTCTAACTCTGATTCATCTAATATCAGTATAACAGCATATTAGTAGTTGGAGAGTGCGTCACCACCACTTGCCTTTCACTACACTGTACCTTTGATTTAATCCGCTTTGTATTCTTTTCTTTTATGTACTGACATCTAACTAACTCATCATCGATTCTAGGATCAAACTTTAAGTGCAGAGCCTACAATTAAAATTAAATTAATCAATTCACAGATTTCTCTTCCAGGTTAAGGTGGACCCTTTAGTTATTAAACCTACAGGTTAACTGTCAGTCATGTTGTTCAGAATTTTCCAAAGTATTTTGAACAATTAATTGTAGTGAAACAGATAAGAGGGAAAACATGCACAGCATTGATTCAGTCACTTAACTACAGAGAATAGAATAGAATAGAACAGAATAGACTTTAATTCCCATTGTCCATCTACAACGATATTTAACCGACTACTGTACACCAAATATAAATAAGAAGAGCGCACAACAAATGGCACATGATCAAATGAAGTTGTCACGTTTACAAATGACTTGAAAGTACATGGAGACAGTCCACTATATCATCAAGCAGTCAAAAACTGCCTCTCCGTACACCTGGACGAGAAGCAAACTGATAGGAGAGCAGCTTAAGGTAAAGTTTTCATACAAGTCCTCCCTTTATTGTGCAGACTCAACACAGGGCATAAGGTACATCTGCTCCAGGGCTGGAGATATAGATTTCATTGGCAGCCGTTCTGTTCAAGCCATGTTTGGAGTGCTTTGAATCCTGTTACCATTCAGATCAGTCAATGTGTTCAATTTAGTCCCCGTGCACTTTAAGGTGTTACTTGAAAGCACACAAAACATCCATGAAATATATCTTTAAATTATCTTGCATTTTTTTTTTAACAAATTTCCCATGTGTGGGACTAATAAAGGGTTATCTTATCTTCGTATATTTGTAAACCCTTACAGATTTTTTTCTCTTTCCATGTAACTTTGCCATTTGCCCATTTGTTCAGTTTCTGCTCTCTCACTCTCTCTTGCTCTTTAAAAGACAAAGGCCCCCAGATGGCAGGTTGAAGGAAAAGCAAGAGTTTGGTGGTGAGAGCAGGGACTTTAATGTAGGGACTGTGTAAAGGGAGAGAGGTGGTTCATATGATGGAGAGAAAGTAGATATATATGTGCAGCAAACCAAATGGAAAGGAAGCAAGACACCGGAGGTGGATTCAAGCTCTTCCAGAATGATGTAGAAGAGAGGAGAGATAGAGTAGGGGTAATAAAACTGGAAAACTAGAATGGAAAATGTTATATCCCATTTATACACCAATCAAAACATATACATCTCAGTGGTCCCTGATCCTCACAGTGATTGGCTGATGTAGAGGTGAACACTTACTTCATCCTCTTTGCTTTGTGTTGTTTCCTCTTTCAGACCAGAAAAACATAACATCTAAGTCTGGACAGAGCGTCAATGCGCATCATTGTTTTAGAGTGGAGCAGAGCTGACCTGGGAGAAGAATATGTCCTAACGTACCAAGACGAGCAGTTTGACTGTTGTAGAAGTGAACAGTTGTCCTCTGACCTTTAACCTCCCTGCTCTGTGTTGTTTTGTCTTTCAGGCCAGGAAAACATCACAGCTGAGTCTGAACAGAACATCACTCTGACATGTCAAGCTATAAACAGCAACAACATCACAGTGGTGGAGTGGAGAAGAGTTGACCTGGGAGATGAATATGTCCTTGTGTACCGGGATGAGCAGTTTGATCCAGATTACCAGCATCCATCTTTTGTGAACCGGGTGGATCTGCAGGACAAACAGATGAAGGATGGAGACGTGTCTTTGATTCTGAAGGATGCGACGATTATTGACGCTGGAACATACGAGTGTCGTGTTGCCCAGAGACAAACAAGGGAAGAAACAGCCAATTTGAAGCTCGTCTGCAACATCAGCCTGAGTGTTGATCCTCCAGGTGAGTGAGTAGAGTTGAGTGTGTGTGTGATCAGAGGTGAAGCTGCTTCCTGGTTGTTGATGTTTGTTTCTAAAGATGTTGTTGATGAGACTTTGTAGAAAGCAGCTGGTCTGAGTGATGTGATCAGAGTGCAGTAGATAATGTCTGACAGCAGTTTGAAGAGGAAATGGATTCTGTTCTGTTCTTCACTCATCACCTGCCTGACAGCTGACACCTCACACCTGTTTCTCACCTGCAGGTCAGACAGGAGGAGGCAGATTTGTCCCACTGATACTTTGTCTACTTGGTTCCACTGTCTTTCCTGTGGTCGGTTTTCTGATCTACAGAAGAAAACCCCAGAAATAGGATTCACACGTCCTTCTGTTGAACAGCAGCATATTTAAAATGTCGCAGAGCTTTTTAACTGTGAACTGAGTCTCTTGCAATTGTTACTAAATATTTATTAGAGTTTTCTAATTTTAAAGAAAAGCTAGGCAGCTTTTATTCATTACATTTTTTTAAGCTTACATGTATTTGCACATGTCTGGATTTGTCAATATATTTACTTCTAATATGCATTTTATTGTTAATGTTGAGGAATTTATAGCTGAATTCCCTGATTCATCGCCCAACCCAATATGCATTTTTATCTGTTTATTGGGTTTCTGTTTACAGTGTTTTAAAGTCTTAACTGTGAATATAAATTGTATTTTAATGACTGAACATGTGTTGCTGTGTTGATACAGTGGGGCAAAAAAGTATTTAGTCAGCCACCGATTGTGCAAGTTCCCCCACTTAAAATGATGACAGAGGTCAGTAATTTGCACCAGAGGTACACTTCAACTGTGAGAGACAGAATGTGAAAAAAAAAATCCATGAATTCACATGGTAGGATTTGTAAAGAATTTATTCGTAAATCAGGGTGGAAAATAAGTATTTGGTCAATAACAAAAATACAACTCAATACTTTGTAACATAACCTTTGTTGGCAATAACAGAGGTCAAACGTTTACTATAGGTCTTTACCAGGTTTGCACACACAGTAGCTGGTATTTTGGCCCATTCCTCCATGCAGATCTTCTCAAGAGCAGTGATGTTTTGGGGCTGTCGCCGAGCAACACGGACTTTCAACTCCCGCCACAGATTTTCTATGGGGTTGAGGTCTGGAGACTGGCTAGGCCACTCCAGGACTTTCAAATGCTTCTTACGGAGCCACTCCTTTGTTGCCCGGGCAGTGTGTTTTGGATCATTGTCATGTTGGAAGACCCAGCCTCGTTTCATCTTCAAAGTTCTCACTGATGGAAGGAGGTTTTGGCTCAAAATCTCACGATACTTGGCCCCATTCATTCTGTCCTTAACACGGATCAGTCGTCCTGTCCCCTTGGCAGAAAAACAGCCCCATAGCATGATGTTTCCACCCCCATGCTTCACAGTAGGTATGGTGTTCTTGGGATGCAACTCAGTATTCTTCTTCCTCCAAACACGACGAGTTGAGTTTATACCAAAAAGTTCTACTTTGGTTTCATCTGACCACATGACATTCTCCCAATCCTCTGCTGTATCATCCATGTGCTCTCTGGCAAACTTCAGACGGGCCTGGACATGCACTGGCTTCAGCAGCGGAACACGTCTGACACTGCGGGATTTGATTCCCTGCCGTTGTAGTGTGTTACTGATGGTGACCTTTGTTACTTTGGTCCCAGCTCTCTGCAGGTCATTCACCAGGTCCCCCCGTGTGGTTCTGGGATCTTTGCTCACCGTTCTCATGATCATTTTGACCCCACGGGATGAGATCTTGCGTGGAGCCCCAGATCGAGGGAGATTATCAGTGGTCTTGTATGTCTTCCATTTTCTGATGATTGCTCCCACAGTTGATTTTTTCACACCAAGCTGCTTGCCTATTGTAGATTCACTCTTCCCAGTCTGGTGCAGGTCTACAATTCTTTTCCTGGTGTCCTTCGAAAGCTCTTTGGTCTTGGCCATGGCGGAGTTTGGAGTCTGACTGGTTGAGGCTGTGGACAGGTGTCTTTTATACAGATGATGAGGTCAAACAGGTGCCATTCATACAGGTAATGAGTGGGGGACAGAAAAGCTTCTTACAGAAGACGTTACAGGTCTGTGAGAGCCAGGGATTTTCCTTGTTTGAGGTGACCAAATACTTATTTTCCACCCTGATTTACGAATAAATTCTTTACAAATCCTACCATGTGAATTCATGGATTTTTTTTTTTCACATTCTGTCTCTCACAGTTGAAGTGTACCTCTGGTGCAAATTACTGACCTCTGTCATCATTTTAAGTGGGGGAACTTGCACAATCGGTGGCTGACTAAATACTTTTTTGCCCCACTGTATGTGCCTGTTTCTTTTAAAATTTGTATGTTTGTTTTTAAATGTTTTCCCAATCTTGCCCCACCTTACCTCTCTGAGCTTCTTCATCCCTACACATCCTGTTGGTCTCTTTCTTTCTTAGTTGGAGTACCGAGATCCGGGAGGAAGCTCAGAGGGGAGGCCTTCTCTATCGTGGCTCCTGAATTTAGAGAGGTCCCATCTCTGTCCACTATTAAACCATGCCTTTGGCTTTTGACCTCAGTGAGACTTAGTGTCTCTTGTATTTAAATGTGTTATTTAATTAATAATTGTATTTTTCTTTTATTTGCTTTCAATTAAATAAAATGTTATTTTTATTATTTAGTTCCGATCTACAGCACTTTGCGCCAGCTGTGGTTGACTTTATAAAACAAGAGGATGGTGATACTTGTGCTCATTGTAATTCAGTCTATATCTTAAATGTTTTTTGTATAATTTTATGCTTTTTAATGGTCTTATTTTTTTTACTCTAATTTGTTTACAGTGTTTGGTGCTTAGAATTAATAAAATAAAATAAGATCATAAATAAAGAAAAACTGAAATAGAATAATCTGAATTTTAATCAGTCTTAAGAAAACAAACATCACTGACAGGTACAACCTTTACAAATCATGCCACACTAAATCATTCAGCTTCTCTGGAGGTTAACATGTCACTTGTACAAACTCATCTGATATTGTGGACCGTCGCTGTTAAAATGTATTTTTGAGGACAGTATGGAAGCATTAATGATCTGCTTGTATCCATGTTAGTGTTTAAAGTCCAACATCTCCCTCTAGTGGCCATATATGAACATGTGTGAGGATGGTGTTAATGTAAAATGTGAATCATAGTGTTCCAGTCAGTCATCAGTGGGTCTCTGCACAGCTGTAATTAAAATGTGTTCAGAGGGCCTCAGTGTCTGAATGGTTCCAGTTCAGCTCCATAACAGCAGCGTCCCTGGTTTGATTCCTGTGTTTCAGCTCATATCTGCCTCTCTCAGATATGAGAGACCTCTACAGTTATGTGAATTTATAATGTACCACTCATGTCTTTCCACAAAGAAAAAAGTGAGTCCCCCAAAACTGTGTTTGAACCAATAGAAAGCTGGTGTTCAGAGGAAGAGGGCGGGCTTTACTTGGTGTCAGTGGCAGAAATGAAAAAAAGCTCAAATGAGTGAGAAGGACGATGAAGGAAACATCTGTGCTGTGTCTGCTCTGTAAGTAGAATCTCTGTGTTTGTTTGAATTCTTGTACTTTGACTGTCTGCTCTCCTGATAACTGATGATGGAGGAGAAGACATGAAAAACAAATCAGGCTGAATTCAAGTTCAAAACACCACGAGGACCAACTGCAGGTCTGAACTGACTCTTTATCTTTGCTCAGGAGTCGAGGAAACACAGCAGGCAGTGAAAAGATCAAATCATTCACTCATTATATCAACACAGCTGCACAGTGGACACATGACTTTACAGGGTTATTTAAAAGTAATGGATGTTTTGCATATACTAAAAGTTTAGTCAAATGTTTATTATTTCAATGATCATTTTTAGGAGATGCTGTTTAGATAGTTGTGTAGCATCCCCGGTTAAAAAGATGGTCTCTCAAACTGATGGTTCACAATACTTTTATTAAACAGCTGTGTATGTGAACACCCCATAAGACCATTAGTAAATCTAACAGTTTGTTACCTTTAACACACCTTTGCCTTATTCATTAACAGTGTTGGGGAGTAACGGAATACATGTACCGCCGTTACGTATTTAAAATACAAAATATGAGTAACTGTATTCCGTTACAGTTACCGTTTAAAAGGGTGGTATTTAGAATACAGTTACTTTGTTGAAATAAATGGATTACACGGCGGTACTTCCCTGTTTCATATTGTCGCAGGTCAGGACTGTTTGGGCTTTGTTTGACAGCTACGTTTTGTTGTTCCAGGCGGCAGCGTTACGGTTGCCATGGTTACAGGGTGACGCACTCTCCCTGCGTGTTTCCTGGGTGAGAGAGCGCCTGTTGTTGTTGTGCTAAGCTAATAGGCAGAATGCTACAGGTATAGCTCTAAAGAATGTAGCATCATGGGCAGTGTAGTCCGTGCTGCAGGGAGAATGGACTGCCATACCCGTTATGTGTCTGTGAGCGAGGGAGGGAGAAAAAGGAAAAGTACGAGCTGTCATCGAGCAAAAACGGGAGCTGGAAGCATGTAAATATAATAATAACCACTGCAGCCAAGAAGAGAGCCTGACGAGCCCAGTTGTAAGTAAGCTATTAAGACTCGACTGTACACCGTGTTCGTGTTTTCCTCTGAAACAATAAGTTCTGTTGGAGCAGCCTTTCAACGCCTCTCTCTGTCTCTCTCTAGCAAAGTGACCCAGACAACAAAGTAAAGCTAGTTTTCAGCTACGAGCCCGACACAGAACCCACCGTATTAGCCAGAGGTCCCTTTACTACGGTTCGGAGCCGCGGACCTTCAGTAACAGTAATAAATCACAGCAATAGTACATTCACGTAGTTGTAAACAGCATGATACTATGTTAAGTAATCCAAAGTATTCAGAATACGTTACTCTCATTGAGTAACGTAACGGAATACGTTACAGAATACATTTTGGGGGATGTATTCTGTATTCTGTAATGGAATACATTTTAAAAGTAACCTTCCCAACACTGTTCATTAATCACAAATTAATTATCTTGAACTTACATAACACATAACAATGAAACTTGTAAATTATTGCATCGCTGCCTAAACATGACGAGGTACGTTAGCACCCTCTAGTGGGTGAAAACTTAGCCTTTACCCTTAGTAGCGGTCAACAGGGTTTTCACGTTGTGTCATCAAAAAGGAAGTCGCCATATTGGAGATACTGGAGGTAAACAAAGCGCACGTACTCAGCCAGATTCCAAACGTCAAACGAAAGGAAATTATTGCCGTGTTTTTGGCTGTACCAATCGGTTAGACCGTGAAAAATATTTGCAGTTTTATAGACAGCCAAAAGTTATTACAAATCATGGAGAATAATGCCGAAAGTTATCAGAGGAAAAGAGGCGGTTGTGATTAGCGAAGCTAAACCAGGATCTACAAGGCAAACATCTGGACAACATCCGAATTTGTTCCACTCATTTCTTTCCTATAGTTAAGCATACTTAATAAAATATACTCGAAGTATGCTACTTTTTGGTAAGGGATGATATCATACAGTTAAGGTTTGGCTGATTAAAGATGTTATTGCATTACTTACTTTGGCATTCACAACACATCTGTCGCTGATGACTTGATACTGCATTTCTCTCTCCCATCAACACACCATCTGGTTATAGGCCTCCAAACCTTTATAAAATTTAAGGTCTGCTGTCTTCTGGGCAAGAAAACCAGGCAGTTGATATCAAGATACGCAATAGTCGGAAGACTCTCCAGCTCGTCATTGATCCAAGATGAAGGAGCCAACTCGTTTGGATCTGCACCACCAATAAAACTTAACTTTTCCAAATATCGTGCCCTTACATGTGGACCAAGTCCTTCCCTGTATGCCTTTGCATCTATAATTTTGAGGAGCTTTTCTGTGGTTTCGGACATTGATCCATTGCAGTGTTTACCTCCGAGTGCCTCCAATATGGCCGCACATGCAGGTTACCACCCAGAACGTGACGTAGGTGAAAACCCTCTATATGCTCCGTAATATAGCAAAGCACATATTTACAGGACAAACTTTGTTACACACTTTGTTCCCTCATCAACCAGGTGCTAAGGAACTACTTTCAACTCAGGATTGCACCTTAATAGCCGTTTTTCCCCCATTCCCGTTCATTAACCATTGAGCACACCTTCTCTCTGTGCATTAAAATTCACATTTCTACTGTACGGTTTACGCCACTTGATTTACGGCACCTTGTCGCTCGGTAACTTTCAAAATAAAAGCATGAGCTGGGTCCAAGCTCCAACAAAATAATAGCCACTCGCAAATTTACAAAACACTTTACAAAATATCAATGAGGTCATTTACAATGTGTGCTCACAACATAGATGTAGGGTGGGCCATTTATATACAGCATAATAAAATGGAAATGGTTGGTGATATTAAATTCCTGTTTGTGGCACATTAGTATATGTGAAGGGGCAAACTCCTCAAGATGGGTGGTGACCATGGTGGTCATTTAGAAGTCGGCCATCTTGGATACAACTTTTGTTTTTTCAATAGGAAGAGTATTAATTTGGCTTGAACCCAGGACTGTATAGGCGTTGGCTGAATAGCAGTGGTGTTCACCTTGGGGTGTCGGTCAGAACACACAGGACGCACAGATAAATGTTTTACCGTCTTTACTGTGATTCCTTAGCTTAACAGCACAGTACAGCAACACCGTAATGCAACCGCAAGCTTACAGAGTGGTGAGGGGTGTGGTCTGTGAACAGAACATATACAGAATACTGAATGTAATAAACATCATCATCAAGTCATGAATTATGATTCATTAGCTTTCTTTGAATCTAACCAGAACTACAAATGGGAATTCCTATATGAACATCTACATGCACAAGTTTCATACATTACTCCCAAACCCTTACAGTACATGACACTGACTGCCAATACACCCAACAACAATATATCACAAAACACCAAATGGGTTTAGCTTACAGCTAGCAAGTATGTAGCATAACAAGTAGCATTAGTCGCATGAACTAGCCACATAGCGAACAGGTCAATACACATTGCACTCCTACATCCACTAAATGTCCAAATGGCATAAAAGACTAAAACTGTCCTTTCCAGGCAGGGCTCCACGTCTACTCACAGTTCTTTAGCGACACACACGGCTCACACCGTGTGTAGACATCCCCTGCTGAGTCAGTCTGCCAAGTGGCTTTTGCCCTGTGTTAGCTCAAAAAAACTCTGATCACTGGAACATGTGCTCAATAGTGCAGCTGTGCTCTCTCGCCACAAGGGGGCTCCCCACACAGCTGACAGCCTTTCCAACAGAGAGGGCCATGTGACGCATCAAACTTATTAGTAATGTCACAAGAAAAAAAATGGTGTGCTTGTTTTCAAAGTAACTTTATTCTTTCATGAGTTATTTACAAGTTTCTGACCACTTATAAAATGTGTTCAATGTGCTGCCCATTGTGTTGGACTGTCAATGCAACCCTCTTCTCCCATTCTTCACACACTGATAGCAACACCGCAGGAGAAATGCCAGCACAGGCATCCAGTGTCTGTCACGGACTGCCGGGGCCGAACGTGTGGAGTGAGTAGAGGACCCAAGAGCAGACATAGGCGAGGACACAAAACTGGACTTAACAAAAAGCGAGCCTTTATTTAGGGCCGAAAACTCACGGAAAAAACAACAACAAAGTAACTGAGGAAAAACCTGAACATAGACTGGGAAACTATGACTCTACTGAGATTTAAACTATGACTAAACAACATAGAAACTATGACTTACTATAGCTGGGAAACTGTGACCAGGGGTAGGGGAGATAACACAGACGATGCGACATGAGGACACAGCTGACACATATAACCTAATGACAGGACAGGGGAAGTGAAACTAAATGCAATGAACAAAGAACAGAGGACTCTTTCAAAATAAAACAGGAAACATGATGAGACAGACCAAACAACATGGGCTTGGCAACATGAGACGTGGAACACAAAGGGCAAATGAGACTAAAATCCAGGGGAAGGGAAAATGAGGAGATCCAATAAACAGAACTAAGGCTGAACAACTTAGGGGTTTAAGAGAGGTGGATGAGCTTAACCCAAACAATAAATGACAAAACACAAAACTCAAGTTCTAACCAATAATGCTAAAACAAGAACTTAACATATCCCCATACTAAAAACAGAAATACACAATATATAATGAACTCAAAATGCTGGGTCACAGACCCAGCCATGACAGTATCCGTAGTTTCAGGTGCAGCACATCTTGTATCTTCACACCATAGACAATTGCCTTTAGATGACCCCAAAGATAAAAGTCTAGGGGTTCAGATCGGGAGACCTTGGGGGCCATTCAACTGGCCCACGACGACCAATCCATTTTCCAGGAAACTGTTCATCTAGGAATGCTCGGACCTGGCACTCATAATGTGGTGGTGCACCATCTTGCTGGGAAAACTCAGGGAACGTGCCAGCTTCAGTGCATAAGGAGGGAAACACATCTTTTGGCACATCCAACACTGAACCAGTTTCACGAAACTTAGCAAGCAGTTTGCTAACTGTAGCATGGGAGATGGGTGGTCTCGTAGGGTGTCTTGCATTGAAATCTGCTGCAATGACCCGGTTACTGCGTTCACCAGATAGCAACACAATTTCGATCCGCTCCTCACGTGTTAACCTCTTCGACATGTCAATGGCTGTGAACACAGAGAAACTTGTAAATAACTCATGAAAGAATAAAGTTACGTTAAAACCAAGCACACCATTGTTTTTCTTGTGACATTACCAATAAGTTTGATGTGTCACATGGCCCTCTTCCTTTTGAAAAAACAAAAGTTGTATCCAAGATGGCCGACTTCTAAATGGCCACCATGGTCACCACCCGTCTTGAGGAGTTTGCTCCCTCACATATACTAATGTGCCACAAACAGGACTTTAATGTCACCAACCATTCCCATGTTATTACGGTGTATCCATATAAATGGCCCACCCTGTAGATTGTACTACAAGTTGTTTTTTGAGATACATATTAGAGTAGAAGTGCATGAAGTCCAAATTGATCTGCTGTTTTTCCTTTTTGTTTTGTTTTGGATTTTTTTAGCTTTAGCTGAAAATGAGCACATATATCGGAGATAAGAGTTTCTGTGTTTGTCAGCTGGTTGTGTGGAGTTGTTCTGTATGTTCACCTCAAATCAACCTGAGTGTCATTTCTTTTTAGTTCTGATCTCACTGCTGAGCTGCACAACAAACCAAGGTCAGTAACCTTCTTCTGTCACAGTTTAAACCTGAGAAATGCTCACTGATATGACCTGATTGGGTTCATCTTTGCAGTTCTAACAAAAAAATATCCGTTTTTTGGGGGGTTTTTTTGTTTGTTTTGTTATTTTAACCCTCACAGCTCGTCTGACTGTGAGTCCCAGCAGCTCTCAGTTCTTTAAAGGAGACTTTGTGTCTCTGGGCTGTGAGGAGGACGACAGCTCTGCTGAATGGACTGTGAAAAGAAGCACAACAGCAACTATGATCACTCTTTGTGGAACGGAATGGGGAACACCAGCTGGTTCTTCCTGTAACATCAGCTCCATTTCAACATCTGACAGTGGACTTTACTGGTGTGAATCCAAAAATAGAGCAAGTAACAAGATGATCTCTATCACAGTCACTGGTAAGCTGAGTGTGTGGAGTTAGTGTTGATGAAGCTGTGTGTAAATGGATGAAATGCTGTAGTTTGTCTCTGTGTTGAGGTGGATCAGTGATCCTGCAGAGTCCTGTCCTCCCTGTGATGGAGGGAGATGACGTCACTCTGCTCTGTAAAACAAAGACCACTCCCTCCAACCTCCCAGCTGCTTTCTATAAAGATGGCTCCCTCATCAGGAACATGACTACAGGTCACATGACCATCCAGCATGTTTCCAGGTCTGATGAAGGCCTCTACAAGTGTGACATCAGCGGTCATGGAGAGTCTCCATCCAGCTGGATCACTGTCACAGGTGACACACTCACCTGTCTGTGTTTCTGCAGCTTTCAACATTCACAATGTGACGACAACTTAATGACTGTGTTTGCTTTATTTTAGACAAACACACCACCAGACCTCCACCTACATCACCACCACCTCCATCACTCTCTCCTCCTGTTCTCTCTGTGTTGCCATCTGTTGTATCAGTCTGTGTTGTGGTTCTACTGGTGTTACTGGTTCTGCTGGTGAAACGATGTGTTCACAGGAAACCTGAAGGTGAGACTTTCTGATTTTCCATGTCTGAGTTTGTTCGGTAGAATAAAGTTCACATTCATGATGATCACAGTAACAACTTTCTTAAAGGCAATCTCTGTTTACATATTTTAATTTATATCATTGATCATTTTGAATCATTTCAGCAGATCAAGAACAAACTGGAGAAGATGACATCCTTACTGACGTCATGTGCAGTATAATCAACATATCAAAAAATCAACAAGTGCCAATCAGAGAAATCCGAGGTAGTGGGCTCGTCTTCCAATATAGGAAGTTTTTAAGCAGGTTTCATCAGATTCGACTTGTGATTTTACACACACAGTTTCTCACATGCTGGTGACCTTGTGGCTTAAATGGCATTTCCTATCTATTTGGTCATAGATTTTAATAAAGATGCCCAAATATCTGTTAGGAGGCATTGCCAGGAAGGCCACTGAGTGGGTAGATTTCCTTTTAGAAGGACGTTCATGCAGCTTTACAATGTGAACAAATTTATGGAAAGTAGGAGTGAAGATAGTTAAGGAACTGGAAATGTTTGAGAATGTGTGTTTTGATCATAGTTTGGATGATGAATACCATCTCTGATTTTTTCCTCTTCAAATGTGTCAGGCACACAGTTGAATATGAAGGTAGAATAAGATTAGCACTGTTGCTGACTTTGATGATATGATTATGGGAACATTATGGAACATATGAGGAAAGTTCAGAAGTGTAAAAATGTGGACTGTTGTAACAGTAAAACAAGCAAACAAAACTTGCTAAGTGTAGTTATGAACTTGTTTCTTTTGTCTGAAAATAGGTCAACTTAGTCAGTTGTAATTGCCTTAAGTGTCACACTGTGAGTGTTGTTCACTGCGAGCTGGACTGTGTGTTTGTGGTCTGTGGTTAACTGAAGCTAACAGCTCTGCAGTCGTCCAGCATCCTGTTTCTGATAGAAAGAAAACACTTCAGCTGCAGGTGTTTCAACACAGGGCTGTTCATTTTAAAATTAATTTAAAAGCATTTCCCAGTCTCTGTAACGAATCTGACGTCTATAACGTTGATAATTTAGTAGTTTCTGTACCATCCTGACACGTTGAGCACATGCATTAATCATGTCGATGATTCCAGGCAACTGTAGTCTGAAGCTGCTTCTCACTGCAGTTTGTCCTAGTTTGGACAGTATGGTTATGCTGTGAGAAAGTGTTTGCTTTGTGCTGAAGTGAAGCAAGTCAGTCTGTACTGAAAGCAGTAGCAGCTTTGTGGTCGTCCGCTTTTCTTTTTCACAGAAACACCCTTCAGCTTCATGTGGCCAATCTTTTTTTTTCATAGCAGTGGCATTAAGATAAAAACAAAGTATGAAATGCTGCTGTGGTTTTTTAAAGTTGTCGCTTCTTCTCTGCATGATGCAACATTAGGGTAGAAAGTTTCCCACAGCTCTGCTATAGTATAAAAGTTGTGCAGTTGTTATACCTGCTGTAATTTCACATAATTCTGATTGTTTACTTCTGCAGAGACGGATTCAGATGCAGTCTACTCAGCAGTGAAACATGACAGTTATGGACAAAAAACTATTATAACAAGGAGGGCCAGGTACGACTTCTCTTTAACTTTAACGTTGGACAGGGACAAGCTAGCTGCTCACCCTGTTTCCAGCAATAATGCTTAGCTAAGCTAAAAAAAAAAGAACAACACACGATTGAAGCTCAGAGCTCTGACCCAGTTCACACTTCAAATGCAAATGTAAATAAGAGAGGCATCAAGGTCTTGATTGAACTACAAAGCTTGTAATCATGTTTCCTGTTGGGTTTTTTTTGTTTTTTTTTAACTGTATGTGTTTGTGTTCAGACTTTAAACCAGAGCCAGACGTTGTGTACTCTTCACTGAAGTTGTCAACCAGTCCAGCCACTGACGTCCAGCTGCTGGTCTCTAACTGGGCCCCACCACACGTTAAAAAAATATTTTTATTCTTTATGCTTTTGTAGAATAGAACAGAGTATAATAGAATACAATGGAATAGAATAGAATAATCCTTTGATTGTCCCACAAAGGGAAATTTGGTTGTTACAGCAGCAAGAAAGACATTGTAGTCATTCAGTGTGTCTAACAGATCTATCTATCTATCTATCTATCTATCTATCTATCTATCTATCTATCTATCTATCTATCTATCTATCTATCTATCTATCTATCTATCTATCTTTTTACTGGAATCAGTTTATGTAGTGAGGTCTGCACCCATTAATTTATGCCCACCACAGCATCATTCAGGTTGAGGTCTAGACGCTGATGCTCATATATGACTCTAGTCTAGAGTATATTAATATAAAGAGAAGTTTGTGGTAGCCTCAGTTACTTTCAGGTGGCCCATTCCCGTCACTGAAACACAAGCCAAAAATCATCGCCCCTCCACCACTGCGGACAGTACAGTATGATGTATTTGTGATGATATCCTGCGTTTGGTTTTATCCAGACATAGTGCTCTACATTTTGTTAGATATTTTCCTTGAGCAGTTCTTTGGGTTTAATAAAGAAAGTCAAATGGAAAGTTTGGCTGGTTTGGTTCTGGCTCATACACACTTGTGTTTATTGTGAAAAATGAATGAATCCCAAAATGAGTTAAACTGTAGCCACATACATCAAACAGCAGGAACTCAATTCAGTGGCTGTAAAACAACCTTCCAAAAGTAGTTAAATTTTCCCTTTGTTTATTTGGATTAAGGATTGAATATACAGAAATGTATTGGTAGCATTTAATGATCTTCTTCCATGGAAATATATGTAGTATCACACTCAGGACTTCACCATGAAGACAAAGAAGTGTTTTATTGTATGAAAACCTTCAAACTTATGACCCAGGCTGGACTTTGTTCTGGATCACAGCACAGAGCTCTTCCTTTCAAACTTCTCAGTGAATTTGCAAAGGGACACGACTCAGAGTTGAAGTCTGCTTCTACCTACTGGCAACACTGAGCATTACAGCAGGGCAGCTGCTTTGTAAATGCCAGCAATATAACCTCTTAACATCCACCAGTTGAAAACATTAATATGAATAATACAGTGTTATTGATGTCAGCTTTTCATGTAAAAACTGTGGAAGATTTTCAGTTAATTTCCACACAGCATATCTTTTTAAACTGTGGGAGAACACACAATCCCATGATAGCAGCTGAAGGAAGTTAGAACCCAGAATTTTGTAGGCTTAATGCAACAGTGCTCGCAAAAACTGCATCACAAACTCATGTAATGATGTTGCTCTATATTGTTTCTTCTGGCTTGGATAATGTAGAAATATTACTCTTTGAAAGACGATAAAACATAGGTATTAATGTCCATATCTTTAGTCTGAAAGTGCAGTCATGAATTTAAATATCCTTCCAATAGTTACAAATTTTCTTCTCTTCCAGCTTTGGCGTACTATGATATACCAATATACATAAAATGCAATTAGGGATCTAAATCTCTTTGACATGGCAATATGCCAAATTACAAAAGAACTGAAACTCTGTGGAAACAGGTCTTATGCAAAAAAAAAAAAAAAAAGATTGAAATTGAGAATCCAGCTAAAGCCATCTGTAAAGGATGAGACTTTGTGATTTTTATATGTGTAAAGTTCAAAGCAAAGGGCAAACTGAACAGTCAAACTGAGCAGAGATGCCATCAGGCTAAACATTTGTGTACGGGGGCAATCGTGGCTGAAGAGTTGGGAGTTTGCCTTGTAATCGGAAGGTTGCCAATTACAAGGCAACCTTCCGATTACTGTCCGGCTTGGACAGTCTCGGTCGTTGTGTCCTTGGGCAAGACACTTCACCCGTTGCCTACTGGTGGTGGTCAGAGGGCCCGGTAGCGCCAGTGTCCGGCAGCCTCGCCTCTGTCAGTGCGCCCCAGGGTGGCTGTGGCTACAATGTAGCTGCCATCACCAGTGTGTGAATGTGTGTGTGAATGGATATGTAAAGCGCTTTGGGGTCCTTAGGGACTAGTAAAAGCGCTATATAAATACAGGCCATTTACAACGAGTAAAATGATGAGTCAGATGATCATGATGATCATGGGACTGAACAACAAGTTCTCTTATTTTAAAGCACTTAGCCATGAAAATATCATGATGTCCAACATTTAAGAACAGTGAGGATGTTTAAACAGAAGCCTGGGTTATAAGGTCCCCTGGACTCATCTGGCGGTATAAATCTCTGTGTTGCCAACATATCAATGCAAGGATATGTGAGTTATTAAAATATTTCTAAAAAATATTACAACCTGATGAGGAAGCCCTTAAACAAAGACCGCCCACAGCCTGTTTCAGGACCACTATAGAAATATAAACTCATAAAAAGTCAAAAAGAATAAGGAAATGTGTGTTTGATCAGTTATATTTTGATTGTAACAATACATTGTGCCAGAGAAAATTTGGCAATTTTCTGATGGTTTCAACCCACATACTCAACTCTGCTATTTAACCTACAAATCTATTTACCTTACAGTTATGAGATAAATTAAAGGGAAATAAAGAGGTAATACAACAAGCCCACTCACAGGGCGATCCGCGATAGCTAGCTAACTGAGATTTGCTGTGTTAATGCGGTTATGATATTAACGTCCTTTTAATAAGATTAACGCTGACGGTACTAATTTTAATGTTAAGTGACTCTCACTTATGATCTGCTTGTATCCATGTCAAGATTTAAAGTCAAATATCTTGCTCAAGTGGCAACATTGAAGGGTAGAATTTCAATAATCTGTGAATCATAGTGTTCCAGTCAGTCATCAGTGTGTCTCTGCACAGCTGTAATTAAAATGTGTTCAGAGGGCCTCAGTGTCTGAATGGTTCCAGTTCAGCTCCATAACAGCAGCGTTCCTGGTTTGATTCTTTAGTTTCACATCATACTCATCAGTGAGGTAAGCAAGATTTTATTTATACAGGGAAATATTAAAAAGTGCTTCACAACCAAAAATACTAAAAACATGACACCCAAAAGAAAGCTTTAATTACTAAGACATTAAAAAATTGAATGAACCACTTACTGGTTATTTGAATTTGTTCATTAACAAAATCACAGCTCATCAACACCAGACTGAGGGAATCTTTGACACTGACATTGAGTTTATATTTTAATATAATGTAGCATAGGCATCTGTACACAAGTAAAAAAGCGAGTTACCCACCACCGCCTTTGTACCAACAGAAAAAACACAGACTCAGAGGAAGAGGGCGGGCTTTACTTGGTGTCAGTGACAGAAATGAAAAAAAGCTCAAATGAGTGAGAAGGACGATGAAGGAAACATCTGTGCTGTGTCTGCTCTGTAAGTAGAATCTCTGTGTTTGTTTGAATTCTTGTACTTTGACTGTCTGCTCTCCTGATAACTGATGATGGAGGAGAAGACATGAAAAACAAATCAGGCTGAATTCAAGTTCAAAACACCACGAGGACCAACTGCAGGTCTGAACTGACTCTTTATCTTTGCTCAGGAGTCGAGGAAACACAGCAGGCAGTGAAAAGATCAAATCATTCACTCATTATATCAACACAGCTGCACAGTGGACACATGACTTCACTGTGTAAAAGTAGTGAAAAGTAATGTTTTATATATACTTAGAACATTCAGTGCACACTATCAAAACAATAACTTTAAGTGTTGTTTTTTTTAAAATATAATCTTAGAGTCAACATAATTAGTCCGACCTGTGTGAACTTCTTTGAGTGTTTAACAGTCAAATCAAATTCACCAACAAAACTTTTTGTTCTATTCAATTATTAACAAAAACAATATATAAAGATCTGTAAATTATATTCTAAAGTGGCACAACAGCACATTTGCTGAAAAAGTGGTGAGAACTGTTCATTAAAACTGAATTCAAATATTTTTTAAATCATATCTAACAGTACACACGTCACAGTGGTGCAGTGGTTAGTGTCGGTTGTGATGTTTGGTTAAGGTCTGAATGTGACACAAATCTTTCTAAACGATTTTACCCTTATCTAGCTGTGTGTTTTGTCTACTCGTGTAAGTTATTTGGATTCTTACTTTTGTTCTGTTTGAGTTCAGCATTAAAGCTGTTTGAGTTTACGTTTGTCTCTGGAGTCTGCACTTTGGGTCCTTTTCCTGCCTGCACACAGCCGTCACATAACAGAAGATCGCAAACAGAAGATCGCAACCAGAACCCCGCAGACTCTTTTTCCTCGGATTTCAACGGTGAGATGATGCGGATGGTGAGTCTGCTCGACCGCATTGCCCAGTCACAGGATTTACGGACTATGGCAGTCGGGCTAAGTGCAGTAGATGCCATCATTCGTCATAACCCTCAGCTCTCTCAGTTTGCTAAGGACACTAAGTTGGATGGCACCATTACTGCCTGGAGAGCAAGTCAAGGCTGGTGAGCTTGCTCTCTCACTCACTACATCTTCCCCAGGACAACACACACTCTCCACCTGTCTCAACACTGCCACAGACTTCCTCTCCCTCCCCACACCAGCCGGGTCCTCGTTCGCCTGCCTTTTTCCTGGCGGCTATGTGGTTTGAGGATGAGGAGGGGGTGTCCTTTTCTCCACCGGTTCCTGTTTCCTCATCTCAAAGGAAACGGCGTTCAGGCCGCCGCCACTCCAGGACAGTTGAGCAAACTCCTCTCGGGGGAGACGATGACTGTTTATTGCATGCTCCATTTGAGCATTCTGACTCTGGACATTCTGACATCACACCCACTGTGAGTAACATTGTGTTTCACTCTGAGGATTCTGTTTCGCCTGAGCCAGCTAATACAGAGACTGTTAGCCAAGTTGCTTCTTTGGATTGTTTGGTTTTCCAGTCATCTGTTCTGCAACCTGGTCCTGCTCCACCTCCATCCACCTCTCGTCCTGGTTCCTCTCTCATACCTGTGTTGTCATGTGTTGGATCAGTCTGTGTTGTGGTTCTACTGGTGTTACTGGTTCTGCTGGTGAGACGATGTGTTCACAGGAAACCTGAAGGTGAGACTCAGACTTCCTGATCTTTCATGTCTGAGTTTATTTAGTAGAATAAAGCTCGCATTCATGATGATCACAGTAACAAATTTCTTAAATATAATCTCTTTTTAGATATTTAATTTATTTTATTTTTCATTTTGGAAAATTTCAGCAGATCGAGAAGAATCTGGAAAAGATGACATCATCACTCATGTCGTGTACAACATTATCAAGCTATCACATCATCCACAGCCAATCAGACCAAGCAGAGGTAATATTCTGATACTCAACATGTCTGCTGAGTGGTTAGATTTGCTTTTTATTTAATTTTTGTGAATCTTTATATTGTGGGAACATTTGTGGAAACTAGGAATGAAATATTGTAGAAACAAGAAACATGAAAATGTGCATCATCAGAATAATGATGGAATGATGAACACATTTTCTCTGATCGTTTCCTCTTCAAACATTTCAGACTGAGTTTAGTGTGATCTTGATCTTCATGAAGGATTATCAGGACATTACTGAGCATGTGAGGGATGGCATGAGTGCTTGAGGCAACTGTTGGTGTGATTTGGCGTTTTATAAATAAAACTGAATTGAATTGATCAGCAATGTATAAATGTGGATTGTAATAGTAAAACATTACATTTAAATAAGTGTGGTGTGGGAATAAAGAAAATATTTTACTGATAAACATAGCTTTCATCAACAGCATTGCATTAAAATGTTTATTAAAGCCATTGCCATTAGACTAAAACTTTTATTAAAGGTGCGGCTATCATCTTATACACACATTGCAAATAGTGCTCATGAAGAGTTGATGCTCAGTCTATTTAAGGTCTTAAGCTTCATTTGGCGCGATGTCCTGACGATCCACTGTGTAAGTGACTTGGAGCAGCAGAAGGTTAAAAGCATACACGCTTACAAACACAAATGATTTTAAAAGATAGGCCAGGCCGAAGGCCTGGAATTCTTTTAGCTTCTAACTGCATTTGAGTTTGCCTAGTAACAAGTGACAGAAGAAGAGTCAAGAAAATTGTAATTCCCCAGAGACCATCTGAAGGGCGAAACAAACTGCCATGAAGAATGTGATGAAAAGAGGAACTTCTCTGTCTGTTTTTAGCTTTCTAGTAACCATTAACTGTAACTGATGCATGTTATATTCTTATCTGACACATGATATATTAAAAGCATTCTGAAGTGTATTTTTGGGCGGAGACTTATGCTGAGTGTGTTGCAGTGTACGTCTCCTCACACGTGTGTTCAATGTGTTCATTGTTTGACCAAACTCTTTTGGACCATTGTTGCTTTGTACTCATCCTCAATATTTGGAATATCGGGTTTGGTCACATGTGTGTTTAACTCTGTGCTTACTGAGTGTTGTTCACTGTGAGCTGGACTGTGTGTTTGTGGTCTGTGGTTAACTGAAGCTAACAGCTCTGCAGTCGTCCAGCATCCTGTTTCTGATAGAAAGAAAATACTTCAGCTGCAGGTGTTTCAGCACAGAGCTGTTCATTTTAAAAACACATCTCCAAGGACATGGAGACATCATTTGGAAAATGATTTCTTTAAACTTTGCTCACAGACCATCATGAATTCAAAGTGAATAATTTCATCAAGGACGTCTTTTTATAGTTTTATGATGCTAACATTTTAAATCCAGTCTTTGTCATTCTCCAAAATGAAAATCAGAATCTGGCTTTAATAAAGTTTAGAATTATCTTGTTCTTTATGGCATGTCGACCAGATACATTCATCCTGCTGATGATTCTAGTTTACAGTAGTCTGAAGATAGTGAAACTTCTCAACACAGTGTCTCTTGGTTTGGCCAGTAATAGTGTTGATGTTGTGAAGGTCTTTGCTCTGTGGTGAAGTGCATCAGTGTGCACTGAAAGCAGATGTTTGAAGCTTTGTGGTTGTCCTCTTTTCTCTTTCACAGAAACATCAGTTTCATGTGGTCAGTTTCATAGCAGAGATGTTAAGATAAGAAAAGCGTGTGAAGCTGCTGCTGTTTATAAAACCTATTGCTTAATCTCTACACTGTGCAACATTATGAATAAAAACAATCTTTGCAATAATATGACAGTCATACAGATTTTGTACAATGTCAAAGGTGTTTTCTTTTGCAGAGAGTTACTCGGCTGCAGTCTACTCAGCAGTGAAAACTGAAGATGTGAGTAATGGACGAACAGCCATCAGAGCCAGGAGGACCAGGTACAGCCGCTCTTTATCTTTAACTTTAAACAGAGCCAAGCTAGCTGCTCCCCCTGCTCACCATCATGCTAAGCTAAGCTAATAGCATCATATCTCGAGCTCAGTCTGAACTGGGACTGTGTGTGATGCAGAGAGGTGGAGATTGTAAATAATGTAAATAAGAGAGCAACCGAGGTCTTGATTGAACTACAAAGCTTTTAATCATGTTTCCTGTTGTTTGAACTGTGTGTGTTTGTGTTCAGACTTTAAACCAGAGCCAGACGTCATCTACTCTTCACTGAAGTAGTCCACCAGTCCAACCACTGATGCCCAGCTGCTGGCCTCTAAATTCTGCTGGCCCCAGCACTTCAGACCAGAGGAGATCCACAAGTTAACAATCTATTTTTTAATATGTCTTTATTTAACTTGTATACGTTATTTTATCTTATCTTTTACGTGAATTTGCTCAAAAATTTAAAATGTGAACAGTAAACATGTTAAAATGTTCTGGTGACTGTGGTTCAGATGGTAATTTGATTGGTAGTTTGTCAGGTGATTCTTGGGCAGGATGCTGAACTTTGAGCTTCCCCCAATGCATGCATATGAGTGTGTCTGTGAATATTACAATATTTATCCTTGCAATAACGTATGTGTGAACGAGACTTGCAATAGAAAGCGAAAGTGCTTTGAGTGTTCGTCTTGCGTGTTTTCCTCGTGTGATTCTGTGAGTCTAAAAAGATTTAAAACAGAAACTTAAATAAACATCAAACCACACCAGACTAAATTTGTGAATTCATGTGAATCAGAATCGACTTATTTTTCGACCACATCTCCTGAACCACCAATCTCCTGTTAAACTGCTCACCATTGAACTTTTAAATTACTAATAACTTTTAAATTCTGCTGCCGTAAAGAATTTAAGGCAAACAGGTAACAAGGTCAACAGGACAAACTCCGCCTCTGGGCAGGGCCAAACAAGGAAACCAGACAACCTCAATCTCTTCTTCACCTGCAGGAGTGGAGAGAGACAGAAACAGATATAAGGAGGGAGAAACAGCAGGTGGCCATGACAAGAACAATATAGATACCTGCTATCACACTCACAGACTTTCAGCTTCCTTTATCAGATTTTAAACTCAGGGATTCTGTGATTCTTGAAAAATACCACCATCTTTTGGACATTTATCGCACTTTAAATGAAGAAGCAATGTCTGCTGTAACGTCTGCATCTCTCTGCCTGACTTTACTGTCTGTCTGCCTCTTGTTTGTCTCTGCAGGTGAGATTGAATTTCTGATTGATAAAATAATACCTCTTTAAGAATTCTGTTCATGGTTTAAAAACGTGTGTTTAACTGGCCTGTATGACCTGCCAGATATGCCTAAAGTTAAAGAGTTAAAGCTTAATTATGACTGTTCCTGCTCCAGAGCAGTTTCAGTAAACACTGTGATTCACAAAGAAATGTGGCTTTCTTCCAGAACTGAGTCGTTTAACAGCATTAACACTCTGTTTACCCGAGCTTGTCCTCTCCTCCTGCTACACCTGCTTCATTTCCTCATACCTACAGGTCATGTCAAAGTTCACATCAGAGCACATATCTGCTCATCTGCACAAGTTTGTGTTTTTCAAGCATAACGAGTCAGGTTGAATCAGTTCTTGCACAGCAGTCTGTCATTAGCACAAGGATTGGTGCAGTAATCAGTTGGCAGAAAAATAATCTTTCATAAAACCTCCTCATTGGGACAAAAAGTTCTTTATTTTTGAACTAACTACATGACCTTACCTTTCACTAGTCACAGAAAAGTGTCACTGAAATTCAAACAGCATTTAGTAGCTAGAACAGATATTTAAAAATGTAAAACTTGAATTTAGTAGACTTCGGTGCAAGATTCCAGATTAATACTCCATTATCAGTCGTTTGAGTGAAGCACAAATGGCTGTTCTGAGCTTTACTGCCTACCTTTGCAAGCGAGATTCATTAGGATTCCCTTGCAAAACTAGGCCAAAAAACCTAAAACCTGAGTCATAAAGGTGATTTGATGGAGGTCATCAACTTTCTCTTTTAACTCTGGCTTCTTGATCAGTGCTCACTGGGCCTTTTCACATTAAAAAAAGAGTTGTTGGACTCTTTCACTCTTCTTCCACACAAAATGGATCAATTGAGTACTGCTGACCCCAAACACAGAAACGGATGGTTGAGCACTTAGTGCTGCGCATCAGTGCACAGTAGACCTCCTCTGAAACTTGATATTTGAAATATGACACAACATTAAAAGCTGGTTTTAAATCTAAAACGATCCCATTGGCTGATCAACATGGGTATAGGAATTATATTAGTTGGTAGCCTGATTGAAGAGAAATGTATTTAAATGACTGAATATTGTTAGTGTTAAATGCCTACAAACAATCTGACCAACTTCTGTCACTGCTACAGCAGAGATGTAAAAGAGCTAGTGAAGACCAAGCTGTGTTTATAAACTGAGTAATATAGAATTATGAAACAGTTTGTGGTGCTGTCAGTACATTAAGTTCATTAAGTGAATTGAAATCACAAATATAAGTAAGTAATTCAGTCAGTCTTTAAATGAATGTGCCCCTTGTGTTTGTCTGAAGCAATTTACAGTAAAAAGCTCACTTATCTCGCAGTAGCTCCCAACTGTGTAGTGACTGGTTTTACTTGCATCTCTTTAACCGCTCTGTTGTTTCCTCTTTCAGACCAGAAAATCATCATAGCTGTGCCAGGACAGACGGTCACTCTGCCATGTCGAGCTCCAAACAGCGGCAACCCCATCATAGCTGCAGAGTGGAGCAGAGCTGACCTGGAGCAAAAATATGTCCTTTTTTACCGAGACGATAAGCTTGATACAGAAGAGCAGCATCCATCTTTTAAGAACCGGGTGGATCTGCAGGACAGACAGATGAAGGATGGAGGCGTGTCTTTAATTCTGAAGGATGTGACGACTGCTGATGGTGGAACATATGAGTGTTGTGTCGTCCATGAAGTAAGAGAAGGTAGAAAGTTGGCCGTTTTAAAGACTGAGCCCATCAGCGTCATCCAGCTAAAGGTTATTTCACCAGGTAAGTCAGTGGAATTGGCTTTGGACACATTCAGTTATTGTCAGAGTTGTTTGGCTGTGAGCTGATAACTCAAAATGCACAAAAAGACGTTGCCTGTGATCAGAGGTGAAGCTTGTGTATACCTGACAGCTGACACCTCACACCTGTTTCTCACCTGCAGGTCAGCCAGGAGGACACGGAGAGGATGGAGCTGTTGGACTAACAGTTGTTATTGTGCTTTCTATAGTTCTTTTCGCAACTATAATTTACTACATAAAAATGACAGAAAATACAGAAGGAGAAAAAAACAGCACTTCCCAGACGAGCAGCAAGCTGAAACGCTCCACTCGTGTCACTCGTCCCACCTTTAGTAGCAAAAAGGCTCTGAAGACAGATGTGAGTTCACAGTGACGGGAATCCAGCAGACAGTAGTCAGCTGTAAATGTCTAACTTATCTTGAGTTTGTTTTTATCCATCTTTGGAGTTTTTCTAGTTCGGATTGATTGCGTCTGTGAGTGGGTATGTCTAGTCTGCAAATAGTTAAAAATTAACCATCATAATAATAAGTTAAAATGACAGTTTTCATCGTTTTCCTGAAATCTCTTTGGAGCGCCTAAATCTTTTTCTATGGAGGAAAAGAGTTCTCTTTGTGAAGATCATGAGAACATTTCTGTAGTGAAGTTTCCTGTTTTATCAACTTTCTTCATCAGTTTTGATGCATTTTTTGTGCCTTTCCCCAGTTTATATCTATTGTGTTATTTTATTATTAATAAAGTGTGAACATGTGCTAATGTTGAGTGTGATTTCATAACTCCTGCTGTGAGGTTTTTGACTGTCTGTGAAGATGTTGGCTCATAATGAAAACTACACTCGTCACTCACTGTAAAAAAAATAAAATAATAAAATAATTATTATTATTATTATTATTATTATTATTATTATTAAATAAATAATAATAAATATATCACATAATTATATTATGTGATATATTTATTACTCTTATTTCTTTCAGATCACAACACCATGAACAGAAAAAAACCTGTGATAAAAGCATGGATGAAGGGGCAAAGACAGCACTTTTCAGTTGCAGTGAAAATAAAACAAATAAACAAAAAGAAACAAAATTGAAAAAAAACCCACCAATGATAAAATATAATCTGACTGCCTCTGTTACCTTTCTGGCAGTTCGACATTCTTTAGATTCCTTCAGTTTACAATCTTGAGATCAAGGTTTAAAGCAGAAAAAAAATGATGCAAGTATTTCCATCACAGTCAGATTAGAATCTGTTCACTGTAAAAAAAAAAAAAGTAAGTATTTGGGGAGGTGAACCTGAACTAGGTCAGTTCTGATAGATCAGACAGTTACTGGATCTTATCTGACATCTGTTTCTGCCTGGTTACAGTTGATAAGTAAAGACAAAGAAAGATGTTTTGTCGTTGTGTGTTTTTTTGTTTTTTTTTGTCAAACTTGTTTTGTGGACTCCCGCATGAAAATACTGCTCAAAACAATTAAAGGAGCACTTTAAAAATAGATCAGACGTCAAAGCTCATGCTAGACAGGTATATGACAGCGGTCTCCAACCTTTTTTGCGCCACGGACCGGTTTATGCCCGACAATATTTTCATGGACTGGCCTTTAAGGTGTCGCAGATAAATACAACAAAATAAAACTAGTACCGGTACCGAAAAAAAAAAAAAATTCATAACACACGTGAAAAGACCCAGAAAAACCGAGTAAACGATAAAAACGATAACAAAATAACGCTGAAAACCGATAAAAACCCTGAAAACTATACTTTTCACACCTGAGCCTCAAATCTCGCGGCCCGGTACCAAACGACTCACGGACCAGTACCGGTCCGAGGCCCGGGGGTTGGGGATATATGGTATAGTATAGTATATATATATATATATAGACAGGTATATGATATGGAGTGGGTAGTGTGTTAAAAGGATGCCACATAATTTCATGGAAATGAAACTTATCTAGTAGACTGAACTTAAAGAAACATCAAACATCAAGGTGAAAGGATTATGTGGAAGGCTGGTCCATTTTTCAGTAACTCATACTGGTGCTCAGTTTGTATGGCTCCCATGTGCTTGTATGTCTACCTGACAACATCGGGTCATGCTAATGATGGATGGTGTCTCCTCCGAGACCTGGAACAAGGCAACACTGAGCTCCAAACCATCTGAGGTGGACCGAAATATAATGTCACCGAGGTGTTCAATTGGATTTTGAACCGGTTAGTGGCATCAATGTCTTCAGCCTTCAGGAACTGCCTGCATACTCTTGCCACATAACACTTTTGTTGGAATTGTTGTGCACCAGGAGGAACCCAGGATCCAGGATATGCCAGACCATCACTGACCAACAACCAACTGCCAACCTGTGTAGGGTCCAGGTATAGATAGGTATAGTGCTACCAGCAATGACACTGACCCCAGCCAAATGAAAAACTAGTAAAAAAAAAAAAATCAGAAAAGATGAAGTGGGTTTGAGTTTCCTGATTGTTGCCTCTGTAGTTCATTTTATTAACATCAAAGCAACTGTTACTTAACTGTTCAGATCAATATCCCAGAAGTTTAACAGAATTGATGCTAAACTCTGATTTAAAAAAAGACTGTATCCCTTTTTAAAGTTTACTATTTTCCTATCTGTCCATGAAATGTTAAGTGGTGAAAAAAGAAAGAAATTATTTTATTTTTTTACAATATTTTTACAATATTATCAGGATCAATAAAAATAAAATATGCATATCAGTGTCACTCCACAGTGAACTGATCATTAAAACTATTATAGAATATATTTTAAAATAACTTCCATGTTTCTTGTAGCAGAAACATGTCGTTCTGCTGTAATACACCAAGATTACCAACAGATGGAGAAAGACTTTATATGTAAATCTGCATCACTAGCCTCAGTGGGAGTTTACAGAGTGTGTGGGGTTTGTGCTGTCTCAGGAAAAAGGAAAACACGATTTAAAAAATATCTTCAGGCTCAGTTTGAGTCACAAGCTGATGAGTTTTTGAAGCTCGTCAGACACCGAATCATCTCAGCTCTCTGTGTTCATGTTAAACTACTGAGTGAACTCCGTGGAGGAGGGGCCTTTAAAATACAAACATCCAAACAGCGATCTCTAAACTGATAGCCATAGTTTTACTCTGCTTCCTGTTACACCACATGACTGGAATTAGTGCAACTGTCAAATATAATGAAATTATAAATCTAAGCTAACATGTTCAAGTGGTTACTTTCTTTTTTTATGAAATAAAAGTCAAAATTATGACTTTTTAGTCACATAAAACTAGATCATGATCATGTAATTAACTTAATTCAAGCACTTAGCTAAAGGTTGGAAAATCTGCCATGTTAGTTTGTTTGCGTTGGTTAGTTTCTACGACACACACTGTTTCTGTGCAGTTTACATAACACACAATAGCAGGATTACACAAAGGCTTTCCTAAACTCACTTCACTGAGTTCACTGACTATAGTGCCAACACTCAGTACTTACTCCACAATTTTCACATTACAAATCTGACTCTGTTGTGACTCTGTTGCTGTAGTGATGAATCAGAGTTGTAAATATGAGCCTGTGTGTGTAACTGTGTTCCTGTTGTAAACAAGTGAAAAAATGATATTGAGTCAGCTGCTACATCTTGACACACCAATCTGCTATTCTAGGTCAGGTTTTGTTTATTAAGGAACACACCCAGCTCTTACTTATAGCTCCGCACTCAAACACAACACTGGATCCGGCCCTGACTCCTGCTCATGTTGCTGAAACACTTCTTGATCATTTTAAGGAACAGTTCAAACTTTCTCGAAACAGATTTGTCTACTTTACACTAAATAAAGAACAGTTGAACCTCTCAGCCCGTTCTCATGACACTTGGATCAGGGTTAGACTTCCAGGTGGGTGTAGGTGTAGGTGTGGTGGTGTGTTTCTCTAAGGGCACAAAGTCTCTTATAACAAACTGAGAAGTGCTGAGAGTCACAGCCAGGTGAGCTGTAAGGGTTACAATGAAAAACTGATTGCCTGTCATGCTTTTGTCTACAACTGTCACTCAAAGATTCAAAGAATGCAGAGGAATCTCTGCATACCAGGAAGAAGCTGAAAAACAGGATCTCAGGGCTCAGCTCCAAAACACTTCCATCACTCTGACTCCACCTTTCTCGGAATCCATTCATAGAGAGCTGCTGAAGGCATCCACCCACCCACATACACCTGGTAAAACTCTCAGTTCCTTTCACTTTATTTGATAAGTTGTAGTTTACTGAGGTTTTTATCTCTGGCATTTTGAAATATTCACATCATTCTAGGTCATCTGTGTGAAATGCCTGCTGTAGCGTCTGCGTCTCTCTGCTGGACTTTACTGTCTGTCTGCCTCCTACTCGTCTCTGCAGGTGAGATTAAACTCATTTTATATCAAACAGGATTCCCTCATGTTTTAAACAGCCTCTGTTTCTGGACTCTCCTAAATTATGTTGTATTAGGGCAGTGAAACACATCTGGAATAGGGTTTTGTTGCTGTATATCTATTCTTTTCAATATATTTGTTTCTAAGATCCAGTACAGTTTTATTGTTATGTTTATGTGCACAGTTAAAAGACTGCATTTTTATAATGCAAATATCTTTGGTTCTTTTTTCTTGTTTAGATTTATTATATTGTTTTAGCACTGTGTCATCACAATACATCAGTTGGTGTATGTTCTGACTGATAATGAGTAAAGTAGCTCTTCTATTTTATTCTATTTAGCTAAGGTTAAGGACCAGTCAGATCTCAACTGGACATAGAATCAAACCTAAATCAAAAATGTCTTTTATCAAGAACAGATAAAACATTCTAACCAGCAGATGAGGATCCAGGAACATAGATAATAAAAACTCTACCTGCTACACTCTGTTTTTATCTGACTCTCGCAGCCTGTTTTTTCATTTCCTGTTACCTGAGATTGTTTTTCCATACCGTGACATACCACTGCATGCATACCAACCTCATCTAGTCACAGAAGGTATGCCGTGTCACATCTTATATCTTATCTTATAGATCGCATTGTACTCTGTCACCCTATTAGAGCACTTCGCTCTCGCTCTGCAGGCCTACTTGTTGTTCCTAGAGTATTTAAAAGTAGAATGGGAGGGAGAGCCTTCAGTTTTCAGGCCCCTCTTCTGTGGAACCAGCTTCCAGTTTGGATTCGGGAGACAGACACTATCTCTACTTTTAAGATTAGGCTTAAAACTTTCCTTTTTGCTAAAGCATATAGTTAGGGCTGGACCAGGTGACTCTGAATCCTCACAATTGTTGTTGTGAGACCTTCCTATGGATCCCTCAGTGTTTCTTCTTCACTCACTATGTCTGTGAAGCGTCTCAGTCATCCAGGTCATGGTAATCTAAGGAGATTAGAAAGAAAAGCGACTGGACCTCTCTGTGTTTCTTGAAGACGTTTCCCCTCTCATCTGAAAAGCTTCTTCTCAAACATCTTCAAAATCTCAAAGAAGTCCTTTCACTTTCTTTCCAATCTCCTTACTTCATTTACTATGTGTTTGTACACCTCTCTGCATTTAAGTATTTGTTACTATTACTCTCTGGCTCTCTTCTGCAGCATGTCTTTTGTCCTGTCCTTCTCCCCTCAACTCAAATTAGTCGTACCTCCCTGAGCCTGCTTCTGCTAGAGGTTTCCCCAAGTTAAAAGGGAGTTTTTTCTTTCCCACTGTTGCCAAAGCGCTCGCTCACAGGGTGGTCATCTGATTGTTAGAGTTTCTGTATTATTAAAGTATCTTTAACTTACAATATAAAGTCCCATAAGGTGACTGTTGTTGGAATTTTTGGCTATAAAGATTAAATCAAATCAAATTGAAATGAACTGGATTAAAATAGAGCCATCTTTGTGCCAATGAAAACGGGAACTTTAAGTTCAAAACATTAACTCATGAATTTCAGTTCCTTGTCCCCTGATTCCACTTAGCAGAGCTCTCTGATCTGGTCTCTGTCTCACTGGATGCTGTTTTAGTTACTTTAACATCTCGGCTATGTGTCGTTTCCTTTTTCAGACCAGAAAAACATCACAGCTGAGTCTGGACAGGACATCACTCTACCATGTCAAGCTCCAAACAATAAAACCATCAAAGGCGTTGAGTGGATCCAACCTGAACTGGAGCAAGAACGTGTCCTTTTTCACTGGGATGAAAAAGTTATTCCAAGCAACCAGCATCCATCTTTTAAGAACCGAGTGGATCTGCAGGACAGACAGATGAAGGATGGAGACGTGTCTTTGATTCTGAAGGATGTGACGATTAATGACACTGGAACATATGAGTGTCGAGTCCTCGTGAGGGGAGGGAACCGCAGGAAGAGGGCTCATCTGGGTGGTGAACCCATCAGCATCATCTACCTGAGTGTTGTTGATCCTCCAGGTGAGTGAGTAGAGTTGAGTGTGTGTGTGATCAGAGGTGAAGCTGCTTCCTGGTTGTTGATGTTTGTTTCTAAAGATGTTGTTGATGAGACTTTGTAGAAAGCAGCTGGTCTGAGTGATGTGATCAGAGTGCAGTAGATAATGTCTGACAGCAGTTTGAAGAGGAAATGGATTCTGTTCTGTTCTTCACTCATCACCTACCTGACAGCTGACACCTCACACCTGTTTCTCACCTGCAGGTCAGACAGGAGGACACACAAAGGATGGACGGAAGATGGTTGGAAGTGTTGCTCTGCAAGTTTTTGTTGTACTTCTTGTTGTTGTTAGCTTTGTGATTTTACTAGAATACAAAAAAAGACGAAGGCGCCAAAAGCGACCACGTCGTTCTTGAACAGCAGATTCAGTAATGTTAAAACCATCTAATCCCAGGATGTGAATCTTATATTTATATGTACACAGATTCCCCACTAGGGGGAGCCAATGAATAATAATCAACACAACTGGAAGATAGCCACAAGAATGCAAAGGAACAAGAGGCAAAATGAAGGACTGAAGCCAAAGACAGACACATGTAAAACTAAATGAGGATGTGGAAACATAAACATGATACAGAAACCAAAAAGTAACGACTGTGGCAAGTCTGGCTTGAACATGTAACTTCCAGAACCAGAACTTAGAATAAAAGGTACAAATAAAAAATAAAAAAGGAAAAAAGGTACAAACTCAAAAAACCGAGTCAAGAACTGTGGCAATTAATGTCACAGTTGTTTCCTATTCTTCTCAACAAGTTTATTCATTTAAATTAATGAAGATGAGCTAAATCCTCTGCTCTGTTTGGTGATTGTTTTAAAGCTTAGTGTGAATGTTTTTGTGGGTTTTTATTTGCTGTGTGTGTCATGTACTTTTGTTTTTGTTTGTATTTTATTTATTGTTTTATATTCTATGTAGTGACATAATTTCCAATAAAATGTTTTACTGTGAGAAGTTTGAATTTCAACAGTGAACAAAGTGAAACAGTGGGAAGAACGAGCACAGAGTCCTTTGCATTTTGAGTCATCCTTTATCACAGGTTTACATGAAGTTGAGGCAATCAGATTTGCTTTGAGTTAAAGCTGTCCGTCAAATCCAAAGATGGGAAAAGAAAAGGATGAAAACTTTTCTTTTGTTGCTTTGATGCACATAGTCAGAACTCCTGAAGCCCACTTACAAAGACTGTGAACCACTGAAATATGGATATATAAATCTGACTCTGACAAGTCACCTTACTTTTGAAGTTGAACTTTTGAAGTTGTCTTTTTGGGTTATGAAGAACAATCTTTGCTCTGGGTTCTGATGACTTTTTTTTGTTGTTGTGAGTTAAAGTCAGCAGCTTTATTTTGAACATAAAACAAACATAAGACAAAATGACACAGGCTATGCAGAAACTACAAACTCACTAACAGTGAGAACATATTGGCTAAGGAGGAACCCCTTAAACGCACAAGGCAGACAGCATGAAGGAAAACACAACAAAGATAGACACGAGGAGACACCTGGGAATAGACGAGGAGTGAGGGAATATCAAAATAGAACAGGTGTAACTCTGGCTGTTTTATTTCTGGTTTCCTGCCTCATCATGGACTTCATGGATTTCAGTAAAAAAAAAAGTTACTCTCTATACTCGTGGCACTAACTCAGCCTGCTGAAAACTGGATGAGTGCACTTGACGTAGATCTGAGCTCGTCCCCTTCACTGACTCTTGCTGGCGCTGTTACTTGGTGTTCGCTTGCTCTGTGGTAGAGTATCACTTCCTGTTCCTGCTCAAACACAGTGGTGTTTCTGAGTAGCTTATCTGCTTAGCAATTTAATTAAAAACTTTTAAATACATTTTTTTTCATAGTATAATCTTCACGTGCTTCATCCGAAGCACCCTTTATGTGTACTCACTACCTAATTTATAGCCAAAGTATTAACTCACTGTTAGGGATGCACTGATACCACTTTTTTGGAAACGAGTACGAGTACGAGTACTTGCATTTCAGTACTCGCTGATACCGATACCGAGTACTTAATAAAAACATGATTTAAATTTACAGGTAACAGCTTTAGTCCTATAATTTAACAAAAAACAAACAAACAAGGGACTGGTTTGGAATTAAGAACATTTATTTAAAATGAAAAGCATGTTGTATGCAACATCTTACAGAATAAATAATTATAAAAAAAACATAATTTAATTTGAAATTTGTTCGTCTGTTTCTCTGTTTAGAAGTCTCACTAGCACAGTCACAGCTGGGATGACATCAGAGGCTAGTGCGTCGTAGCTGCTCACATTTTAAGTTAGTTCCTCAAAGGGGGCGAGGATGGCAACAGTCGTCTCCATAAGAGCCCATTGGTGAGCGGTGAGATAGTCAGGGAGTTCATGCTCGGACACCCCCAGCATGTAATACGTGCTGTTCCAGCGCGTCTGTATGTCCTGCTGCAGTCTCTTTATTGGTTGGTTGAGCTGTCCCTGAATGTCCTCGAGGCGGGAGTAGGCTAAGGCGGAATGTTTAAAATGCCCAACTACTTTCCGTCCCACTGCTAAAGCATCAGCTATGCTCCTCTGTGCTAATAAGCCCTCGTGAACAGCGAGTTGGAGCGTGTGCGCGACATATGGCAGACTTGGGAGCCCTGCGTCATTCATGGCTTTAATCATGTTTTTGGCATTGTCACAAAGCACAACATGTACTGATGTCTTAGGTATACCCCATGTCTGGAGCATTTCCTCAAACACATGCGCTATAGACTGGCTGGTGTGCGAGCCGCGGAATTGTTTGGCATGTAATGGCTCGTTGCGGCGTGAAACTCGTCTATCCACTGGGAGGTTGGGCTAATCAGCGACACGGGGCTAACACTGCTTGTCCAAATATCCGTGGTGAAACTAAACGCAGAGGAGGCTTGCAGTAGGCTGTGGATATGTTTTTTCACAGACTCGTGTAGTTTAGGCAGCTCCGTGTCAGTCATGTAGTGGCGGCTTGGGACATCATATCTGGGCTCCAGAACATGGAGGAGATGCAGGAATCCAACATTTTCTACCTCCGAGAGTGGCTGGTCACTCAATGCAATGTACTCGATAATTGCCTGTGTTATTTTCACAGCACGTAGATTGTCTCTGGACATTTTCTCTCGTCTAGAACACCCCAATTGTACTTGATAACAAACTGCAAGACCCCGAAAGAAGCATGAGATATGCTAAAGCACAGTTTGAAAGAGATAATGTTGCTAACAAGCTATTTCTGAAGAAGAAGTTCTTCTGGTGTGAAATGATGAAAGGAGAACATGTCAATGATCATTTAAAAAGGATGAAGGAACTTACTGATCAGCTAGGGGCAATAGGTTCTGTAATTGAAGAGGAAGATCAAATTATCACCCTTCTAGGTAGTTTGCCACCCAGCTATGCAACTGTTGTCACTGCTTTGGAGACAAAGATGGACAGTCTGACACTACAGTTTGTTCAACAAGCCTTGATAAATGAGGAACAAAAGCGAGTGCTTACTGATAACACCACTGTGTCCAGTAGTGTATCAGCTATGTCATCTCAGATGCATAGAAATGAACAGAGTGGATCAAAAACAGTGGGAGCACACAGCTCTGACTCATGCTCCAACATATCAAGCGTGATTGTCCAAGCATTAAAAGGAAATACAAAGGCCACAAGGCTAAAAGCGTGCGGTAAAATAGTAATTTTACAATGTATGTTGAAGGGATATTACTGCTCTCTGTTGGTGTGTCTGTGCATTACAAGCAATAAAAGGTGTTCGTTAAAAACATCAGAAACTTGTCCACCCCAGCTGTAAAACTCAGAAACCAGTCTTACTTGTTATCATCTATCGTCCACCTGGGCCTTACACAGAGTTTCTGTCTGATTTCTCAGACTTTATATCTAATTTAGTTCTGAGCTCAGATAAAATAATTATTGTGGGTGATTTTAACATCCATGTAGATGCTAAAAATGACAGCCTCAACACAGTTTTTAATCTGTTATTAGACTCAATTGGTTTCTCTCAAAATGTAAAAGAACCCACCCACCACTTTAATCACACTCTAGATCTTGTTTTAACATATGGCATAGAAACTGAACATTTAACAGTGTTTCCTGAAAACCCTCTCCTGTCTGATCATTTCCTGATAACATTTACATTTACAATAATTGATTACATAGCAGTGGAGAGTGGACTTTATCAAAGTAGATGTCTTTCTGAAAGCGCTGTAACTAAGTTTTAGAATATAATCCACCCACTGTTATCATCTTCAATTACCTGTACCAACATAGAGTAAAGCAGCTACCTGAATGCTACTCCAACAGTGGTCGATTATCTTGTTAATAATTTTACTTCCTCACTACTTACAACTCTGGATATTGTAGCTCCTGTGAAAAATAAGTCCTCAAATCAGAAATATTTGACTCTGTAGTATAATTCACAAACACGTAGCCTAAAGCAGATAACTTGTTAGCTTCTAAATACAAATTTAGAAGATCATCATTTAGCGTGGAGAAATCATTTGTTGCTTTATAAGAAAGCCCTCCGTAAGCTAGAACATCTTACTATTCATCACGGATTTAAGAAAATAAGAATAAACGTACTCTCCAAAAGTTGATTCTGTTCATCTGGACATAGCGTTTTCAGTGGGACAAACATTTCGTCACTCATCCAAGTGACTTCTTCAGTCTCAGCTGACTGCAGGTTTCCCCAATCTTATAAACAGTACATTTGCATAATGACTGAAACCAGCCCACTGAAGGAACAATGGGCTGTGAGGTCAGTTCCTTCGTCATAATTATGCAAATTCTCATGACCATTGATCAACAATCAGTGATCAAAGACCACTGATCAGGTTGTTTGGTTTCCAATCATAAAATGATTATGTTTGTTTTTGCATTAGAACATTAGTATATCTGTGATGTACTTGAAGTCAGCCAGTTGAGCCTCCATCTACATGTCCTCCAACTTCTCTCTCAGCAGCCCAGGCTGGATCGTATTAAAAGCATTAGAGAACTCGAACAACATTAAACAAACTGTAATGCTGGGTCTATAGAGGGAGTAATACGCTCCATCCACAAGCTCCAAGGCGTCCAGAACTCTGCTGCCTGTATCATCACAAGGACTCCTTCTGTCCACCACATCAATCCTGTCCTGCAGCAGCTTCATTGGCTCCCGGTCAAATATCGTATCAATTTCAAAATACTCTTGTACACATTTAAGGCTATTCATCATCTCTCCCCTCCATATCTTTCTGATCTGGTTGAGATCACCGCCCCATCTCGTTGTCTCAGATCTACTTCTTCCCTTTCACTCTCCGTCTCCTCCCCCCGTTTTGCCACCATGGGGAGCAGGGCTTTCAGCTGCTCTGCTCCACGACTCTGGAATTCCCGACCTCCTGATTTAAGAAACATCTCTTCCTTCTCTCTCCTTAAGTTCCAACTCAAAACGCACTTGTTCAAAATAGCTTATCCCACATAACCTCTCCATTCTGCTATTTTAAATTTGTTTATGTCTTGTGCTTTTATGATTGTGTAAACTGCTTGCTTTTATGTTGCTTTTTATTCTGTGTACAGTGACCTTGAGTGTTTTGAAATAAAATGTTATTAATTCAACTACAACAGCAAAAAGCAAGACGCAAGTCACCAGAGCTCTTTGTGTTACTCATGCACCAGGGAGAGAACCGCGACAGTGCCGTTCCTTCGCTTGACCCCAGTTGCTCTTGTCTGCTCCCTCGTAACACTGCTCTTTTATTGAGGTTACATGAATATGCATAAGTTATGTACATAAGTTATGTAAAATATGACATTTTACATTGGCGTATAGGTAAACAAAGGGTACCTTGTCTGTGTGTCGTGTAGGTGTGTGTGTGTGTGTGTGTGTGTGTGTGTGTGTGTGTGGGGGGGGGGGGGGGGGGGGTTGTTAGTCCAGCAGTTCATTTAAAAAAAAAGGCACTTATACTAAAAAAGACATAGATGTGTTTATCCTACCATAAAGCAATAAAATAAGGTACGACCCTAGGATCTGTGTGTGCATGCCAGTGCACTCTGGAAGGCACACAGAGTCTTTACAGACTGCTAAGAATCAAACCTCTATCATTATGCAATCAAACTCTATGCATATATGGGTAAATGACAATCCAACAATATAAACCTGACAGTCATTTGACATGACCAGAGCTGAAACAGAATAGTTTTAATTATATTTGGTGGTGGTTTAAAAGTCTTCCTTCTTATTCCCGCTCTGCCAACTCTCAGCCTCATTCTGTCTCTGTGCTTCCTCCTTGCCTACAACAGCTAGCTTCAAGTCAGGGTCTTCTCTTTCATGTCCCTTGTAACATTCTGCTTTTTCACAGGCCTCTGCTCTCTGTTGGCCATCAACACCCGTAAGCCTAGCACAGGCTCTTCTCACCCGCAATTTTCAGCCTCTTGAAGGCTCTTTGTTATGTCAGCATTCAGCAGCCTCAAGCATTAACGCAGGCTCTTCTTCTCTCCTGGCTTCTTTGCCAAATCTCAGTCCTATCACTGACTCTCCTTCTCTATTTCTGCTACAGCTGTTGTCACATCTTGTTTCAGTTTCTTTCCACCCTCCTGGCCCCCTTTATCTCTCAAGCCTCGTTGCGGGCTCATTCTGTACTCTGCTGATCTAGCCCTTGCTAACCAGACCTTTCCCAGCTTTCCTGTGCTGTGCATTATTGTGAATGCACTTATGTCCCATTCCTTGTAGGTCAGGACTCACAGTAAGATTGCCCTCCTTGTCTTTCCGGCTGTAATCCCTGTCACTGCCGAGATGGGCCATCGGAGTCTGCCAAATACCTCTATAAAAATTGTGTACATCAACAAATCATGTTCATTCTTTGTAATGATCTCTCTTTATTTAACTGGCCTCCAGGCCACTTTTGACAGAGCATCTGGTAATACAGGAAACTAAAACAACTTTAATAATAAACATTTACAAAACAAATTTGGAGGATTATTATTTTTCTACTAGTTTTAAAATACTTCTTGTAAATTTTCAGGGAAATATAGACCTTACATTTCTTGATTTCAGACTTTTGATGGAACCATGCTTTTCACTCACACACAATGTAACACATACAATGATTGTGATGGTTTTAACACTTGAACCAAAAACACATTTCAGTACAGTGGATGTCTAGGTCTGGGGTCTTAACTTTCTGTTGAGGGAGTCATTTCCAATGTCGATGATGTGTCTCAAGGCGTTCATTATTATAGCATCAATGTCAGGATTCAGTTCTCTTTCTGAGTGGTAGTTCTTCACTGGAAAAATACAGTTAATAGGGATGCCCACACGTTTGCTGAACAGCTCAATCTAAATTAAAAAAACAAACAAGAAATATAAAAAATATGAGAATTATTTTGACGGTTTAATTATAATGCATTCCTGTATAAAGTTCAATTAAAATAATGTACCCTTTGCTGCAGAGATTGGCTCCTGTAGACATTTGTCACATCATGATTTATCTCAGGAAAAGCCTCGTCAATTTTGGTGAAAATTGCCACTTGTGGAATCTCTGACAAAATAAAATACAAATATTGGGTGAATGGATTGTGATGTGAGATAAGTGTTTCCTAACACTTCTAGTTGTACATAAAAGACGGTGGTCCAATTCTATCTGTAGTGATGTGCGATACCTCTGATTTCCTTTCCAATCCGATACCAAGTAATATTCAGGGTGGTATTGACGATACTGATCTGATACCGATACTTTGTACAAAAATGTATTTTATTTATTGTATCTCAAATTATAGCGTCATAATGATTACAGGACATCAGATTACTTTTTCTCATCACTTAATAATGCAGAGTTCATCATATAGAAATAAAAAACTGAAGTTGTGCTATTTGAACACGTTGCCTGCCTGCAGCACTAAAGGACTCCAGGAGAGACGTCTGTCTCGCCCCACCAGCACCTGTCCCTCTCCTCCTCTTCAGTTCACCTCAACATACGCTCGTCATATTCTGTGATATAATTTACTCTGAGGTGTTTTACAAGGTTAATGATGTTGCCACAACCATACATGCCAACCCTCCCGATTTTTCCGACAATCCCGAATTTCAGTGCCCCTCCCGAAAATCTCTCGGAGCCACCATTCTCCCGAATTTTTCCCGATTTTCCACCCGGACAACAAAATTGAAAAATCATATGCAGAATTCATAGCGCGGCCCAGCCAATTTCAGTTTCCAACAATGACGGCAGAGACTTTTTTAAAATATTACTCTCATTTCTCTTTCTGGGCTGCAAATTTTTTTAAACATATTTTCAGGTGAGAATGCAGCTGTGTAAACTTCAAATATCTGAGCCGACCGACACATCGATTTCAACCCCCCGCGGTCTTTTGCTACTCGGGTTAAACATTATATATAAGTCACTTTGATAACTTAAAAATGTTATTGTTGTTTTCAGTGTTTTATTTGTTCGTGAGTAAATCGGTTTGGCTGAGATTAAAGTTATTAGATTAGATTAAATTAAATTTAACTTTATTAATCCCTTGGGTGGGTTCCTCCGGGGTTTTCACACAGCTGAATAAACGTCAAACAGAAAATGATTAAATAGAAGAGTGAGGCGGTCGAGAATTTACGTCAGTGCCCGGTTATATTTTAGATAGCAAGGAGCAGACGGCAGCGTTTCACTCCACCGAGGGAGCTCGTGACCTACTACCCGGCTTTCTTTAGACCGCTAAGGCCGGGTCCTCAGGTGGAAGCAGCCTCTGAATTTGGACACCCCCGCTGTTCCCGGGCCGGCCAATAATAATGCCCTTTTGGATGTCTCCCTATTATGTCCACAACACCTCACTCTTGGAGCACTTTTTTGCCACATGTATCGCAAACCACGTCTCAGCGTTTTGTGGAGGTAAAATAAGTCCGCGCATGACTCCAATTACGCTCAGCCATTGTTGTGAGTGCGCACGCCAAGGGGCGAGAAGGGTCTGGCTGCAGCCACTGGGGAGCGCCATATTGGGACCTCCACACTAACCGGAAACACGTGACCTCCACAGTAGGCGGAAATACGTTCCCGCATGGATTTTTTTTTTTTTTTGTCTCGTTCCTGCATGGATCATTAACCTTGCAAATCGATCATAAAGGTTGGTACATAGTCTTCCATGGATAAATTTGCTGTTAATAATTATATAATTCTAGGAATCATCTACTTTGCTTACACTGATGTTGGCACTTTGTTAGCGTTACAACAACTGTCATACCCCCGAGGTATCTAAACTTAAGTAAGGAATGTGTGCACTTTTAACACCTCTGACTAGCGTTTAGTGGTCCCTTTCAAACGGATTAGATTTTTGTTTGTTATTGAACAAATTCACTTCACTGCTTTTCACTGTCTGACATCAATGCACATTGTTCCATTTACTGCATATTGTGCTTTATTCATGTGTCTCATTCCACCTACATCAACATTGTAAAGTTTGTCACAAAGAGATTTATACATTTATAAATACTAATATTCTCTATTCCATTCTGTTCTGCTTTTTTATTGCCCAGATTTTAGTTACCCTTTGTTAAATTATCTGTTATATGTCAATAGATACGTATGTCACAAATAAAAGTGTCTTGTAAATTATGTTTTTGTAAAGAATTTTCTCCCCAAATCTCTTACATGCTAACTGTAACGTGTTATTATTTCTGCTAAAACCTGAACTTAAATGTGTATATGGTGTTTATCTGTTTTTCTCTCTGTTTTAGATGCACATATCAAATTGGAATTCTGCCTCCAAGCCAGAATTGCAGGAATGCACCACGTGTTGGCTGTTTCACTGCCCTCTGTGCCCCAATTTCAGTCCTACTTTTAGGGCAAAGATTGAGGAGCAAATAAATGGACACATTAAAAATGCTTTGCCTTTCAAAGGTCTGTTGGTATTAAGTATACCTCATAGTTAAAGTTATAAATATGCCCTTCTTTTCAGCACCTCTGCAGTCTCTTTGTTGACTTAAATGTTGCTTTTCATATTGTACAGTTCAGTTCATTCATCAGCAAGAGAAAAAAAGTGTGTTTTCATTAAATATTTTCTTTCTTGTTCACCACATTTCCTGACCGCTCTTGTGATCCACAACATTTTGCTTTCATTATTAAGGATGGCTTGGATATTTTTGTTAATATGTACAATCTGATTGTTAGATAAACTGATTGCATTCTATACAACTGCATTTAAATTACATGTTGTTGTTTTTCTTCTTTTTTTTTTCTCTCTTACAGACAAAATGATATGCCGGTGCACTTTCACTGCCCTGTCTGCAACATGACAGTCATACAGCGTGGGGATATGGCAAGTCAATTATTGTCATGTCAGCATTCAGGACTGCTCCCCACTGAACTCTCCGAGGAGCCCCATCTCCCTCTCCATGTCTTGTCTCCAGCATCTAAATCATTTTCTGAATCTTCGGTAGAACATTCATGTGCTCTACCCTCTGTGCTAAATGAAACTGTGGCTTGTAGAAAGTCCATGGAAATGAAATGCCCTCACTTTGGTCTTAGTCTCCTTACAAAAAAAACTTGAAGGCTGACATGATGAGGAGGCATTCAAACAGGACACATTGCAGAATCACATGCCAGGTAACAGATGTTTGCCTGGCCTGTCATCTGCAGTGTTTTTGTGTAGAGGGGCTTCTTCCTCTTTGTTTTTCAGTTTGCAGAGGACATGGAGCTCTTTTTACATGTGCTGACAAGCAGAGACTACAAGTCAATGCGATGTCTGACACTTAATGAACAGATGAAGGCACTGGCTGTTTGTTTGTGTTTTTTATGTGTTGTTGGGGTTTTTTTTTTCAGTGTACAGAATTCCAATTAAGTGAACAACATTTTATAATAAGCTTGTTTTATGTCCATACTTATAGTAAAAAAAAATAGTGTAAATGTAACAGCATTGTTTATACTTCTAACTTCAAAGTCAAAAGCTTACAGTTGCTATTAACATTTATGTATTATCCTGTAATCAATAATATTTTTAGACATTTTACAAATTAACCCTCTGATCTGCACTTCTTTTTTTTGTGACTACTACACTGCAGTGGATCAAAAGAATGACACAGGTTTGATCTTAAGGATCTAATATTGTGTGTGTTTGTGCATGACATTGCAACGCAAACATGTATTTGCAAGTTAGACTGGAATAAATTATGATGCATTAAATATTACACAGGCTACAGTGAATTTTTGTTAATACAGACTATTGAGCTTTGAGTTTCCCAGTCAAACTTAGCTTTGACCGCATGCTAACACTTTTACTCTTGTGCATTTCATAACAACACACCATAGCCAAAATATTAACAAAATATATATTAATGAAAGATTCAAAGCTGCAGCACATACAGCAACACATACTGTTAGTAAATGTGTCCTGGACTTTATGCAGGTACAGAAAGTGCTGCGGCTGTAAGTAAGCGTAACAGCTTCCAGATCACTTATTTTTCTGGAAAGATGGCAAGAAGGGAATTGCTGCTCATTTCTACAATCTCCCAGATCTTGGAATACAAGCCTTTGTCCCATGAAAATCACTCCACAGTACTAAGAGTCCACTAAAACCTACAAATGAAGAGTCATCCTGGAAGAAATAGAGCGCACACTAGTGAACCTCAACAACTGCAGGACAGCCTTGTCCCCGATGCTTATATGAAAAAAAATAAATAGGAAGATTTATGAAACCATTAGGACTTTATCACCTTTTTATCTGAAACGTTACTGGTACTATATATAACCTAACTGGCATTTAAAGAGTAAAAAAAGAATGTAGATAAAATTTTGGTTTTGATGAAAAGGACTGAAGCTAATTTAAAGAGTCAAGTCGGTAAAAGTAGATAAATGTTTTAATAAATACACATTTTACAGCATTTTTTGAACATACACAAAAGTGGCCATTTTTGGCAACGAACAAGCTGATATATATATATATATATATATATATATATATATATATATATATATATATATATATATATATATATATATATATACGTGTATATGTGTGTGTGTGTATATGTATGTATATGTATGTGTATATATATATATATATATATATATATATATATATATATATGTATGTATGTATGTATGTATGTATGTATGTATGTATGTATGTATATATATATATAATAGTTTTTGCTCTCCTTGAACAAAAATAATAGTGCATGATAATCAATGTGGATGTTAATCAATTAGATGTCCCAGACTCTACTATTAATAATACAGCAGTCCCTCGTTTATCGCGGGAGTTACATTCGCTACGCGAAGTAGGCAACTTTATTTTTTTACAATTATTAAAAATGTTTTAAGACTGTAAAACCCCTCACTACATGCTTTATACACTTTCCTCAGACATGCATGAACATTTTCACACTTTTCTCTTTTGTTTAAACACTCGTAAAGTTCAACCCATCATAGAAACATAAGTCCAGTATCATAAAACGAAACCGTGCAAAACGTTTCGTGGGCAGATTTATATAAATTCGACGAGCTAAACGCATTTTGTAGTGTACAGCACAACCTTTTTTGCACCACGGACCAGTTTAATGTCAGACAATATTTTCACGGACCGGCCTTTAAGGTGTTGCAGATAAATACAACAAAATAAAATGATGCAAACTAAGACAAAAACTGTGGTATTTTTTTTTTATTATTTCGGCTGTGTAATTGTGTAACTTTATGAGCAGCGTCCTCCTGAAATACGCCAACAACATTGCGAGTAACGTCCTCCTCTCTGCTTCTTGACGCTCTCTGGTCGCTATGGTAACGCGTAAATAGTTCTTTCAAAATAAGACACACGACCACAACACAGTTAATGGAAAAGACCCAGGGAACCCGACTTAACAATTAAAAACCCTGAAAACCATACACTTCACACCCGAGCCTAAACTCTCGCGGCCCAGTACCAAACGGCACTAGATTGATTGACGCACAAGCAATGTGCTGCAAAATAAATAAATATATAAAAAATCTGAGAAACAGCATTGTACTAGAAAAGTGTGTTTGAAGGATAAAAAATGTAAAAAGTAATGACTACTTTATATTTATGAAAAAACCTTTATGCAGAAAAAGTAGCAAAAAAAAGAAAACAGAACACATGGACACTTTTGGCCACAAACAAGCTGAATGAATTGTGATGTTTTTTTAATAAACCCAGAGTGTCAAAAAAACAACTTAAAAACAAATTTATTTATCAGCAGCATCACTAGTAACAAAAACACAATTTAGTTTTCATTGTCAAAGTCGATTTAACTGAATTTATGTGTTTCCGGTTACTGTGGAGGTCACGTGTTTCCGGTTAGTGTGGAGGACGCAATATGGCGCTCCCCAGTGGCTGCAGCCAGATGCTGTTGCAAGGGGCTGCTAGATTTTTATACAGCCGTATTTCGTACATAACTATGAAAGGCGGAAGAGGAAGTACTTCCTTTGAATGTAGACAATCCGAATGTTATGTGTTCCTGTTAATGATAAACTACAAATTTACTCTAAATTACTAAAATATTAATATTTTAATATGAGGAGACTCATGAAAATTTGATAAATTCCAAATGACTGTGATTTGTGAACTGTGATTATAACTGTGAATCCAAAGACCAAGTACTTGGAGCTGCTGCGTGGCACATACGAGTCTGAGGTTGGTGGAATAGTATTGACAGCTGAGATAATGTACAGGATATACAGGGGGAAACTGTGGGTGTTTTAGCAAAGGAACTGATGTGCTGTGGCTCCAATTGCTCAGTGTAGCTCTCTCTTAAACCCATCTTACAAACTCTGGTTTACACTCTGATCCTACCTACATTCTTCAGGTGGGTTAGGTTTGTATACTGTTTGTATATGCTTAATGTCTTTGTGCTGTGTGCCATTTTGCTCTTGTGAAGATAGCTCTTATTTGTTCAATTCTTCAGGTACTTTCATTTTCACTTATAAATGCTGAATAAGGCAAAAATAATCCTCTATTTTGACGAGCTCACGCAAGATACTTAACTATAAAAAATATTTCTAAACTCTCTATGAACACACTCACATACATTGAGCTCATAGCTTAGTCATTATATATGTAAATTTGCATCTAATTACTTTGTTAATCACATATTTTGACTTCAGAAATTATACTATGAATATTTTATGTATGAGCTTACTAATTAATACATTTCTATCTGTATTTATAAATTATATACTAAGAAAGAGTAACACTTTATAAAGAAGGAATTAAGGACTGACTAATAGCTTAACAATGTGAATAAGTGTTATTCTTTATTGATGGGTGTTTACACTGAAATGGCAACAAACAATAACAAGTACTGATGGCTTACATTAGATTTTTTTTTAAGGCAGTTGGTGTCACGGCTGGCGGGGTGAGCCGTGTGGTATGGAGGAAACGGAGGACCCAAAATGCAGACAGCCGATATGATGATAAGAGTGAGGGTTTAATTTACAGTGTACAAATAACAGAACTGAGGGCAGGACAGAACATAAACCTAAACTGGGTGAGCTAAATAACAAACCGGATCATACAAATGGGGTGGGAGGCAGAGAGACACAGACGAGGAACAGACACCATGAAACACAGACGAGCCGACAATGAACACAGACCGACACCCACTATAAATACACACACCAGGTAATCAGGAAATGGCACACAGGAGGGGACACAGCTGGAACTAATGGACATAACGAGACACAACCCTACAAAGTAAAACAGGAAACACACAGACTGTTTTACATAACAACACGAGGACATGAACAGAGCACCGAGGGAGACGCAGGTAGGGAAGATAAACACAACCAAACACCAACAACCAATACAAGATCAGAAATAAACTAGAAAGTGATAATCATCAACTGAAAGCGCTGGGTCACCGACCCAGGACCATGACAGTTGGTTCCATTGTAAAAAAGAAGAAGCAGTGATTTTTGCTCACCCAGGTCAGTGGCTTCATCTCTGACGTCCTGTATTGCTTCCACAGTGGCATCTTTCATCAGAGATACAGTGTTGGCATCAACAACACAAACCAAAACGTGCACTTTGTCGTTCTCAGTTGGAGTTCTGTTGTAGTATCTATCGCCTTTTGACAGTTTATTTTCAGGGTTGAACTAAAAGATAAAGTGTAAACATAAAACAAATAATGTAAAATTATGAATTACCAAAAAAGTACCAAAAATAATATAAAAATCTTTTTCTTCTAACTGAACGTCAGAATTTTAAAAATGCAGTAACTCTACCGTGTAACCATCTTTTATGCGGCCCTTCAGCGCCTGTTTGACATCTTTCACATGAATCCTTCTGTTTCTTCTGCTGGTTGCGTACTTCAACCCCATCATGTCATTTAGGACAAAAGGGTAAAAGGCATTTCCCTTTTCGATCTTGTAGGTTGTATACTGTGGATCACATATGGCGAATACATTTATTTATTTTAACATTCAAACACTCTCAGAAACAGGTTCTATAATGATAATAAATTCAGAAGAATTTTACAACCTATTGAGCTCTTGTTATTTTTATAACTTGTTGCCAACACAGCATCACCGCTGGGTTAGTGGAATTCCATACCAAGACTTCAAGGTGAAAGTTATTATTTTGGCCTTTTGAAACCAGAGGTGGTGAGCAAGGGGTGAATCTGATAGAGAAACTAAAGTGCCACTACTACTAGAAAGTGGCATTTGTACCACGAGCTGGTGAGGCAGGAGAGGCTAATAAAATTAGACAATAATAGCTATTGTATCTAGTAATAGCTAGTACTAATTAACTATTTCCAGGTTAGCTCATTGACGCTACTGATAGGATAGGAACATGGTGCATTCATTCATTTATCTAATTCTAGTTCTCCACCACAAGTTAACTTCACATACATGACAGTAAAAGATAGATAAAAGCTTTCACCAACTTGCACATTCATGGATAAAGCCAGATCACTGCTCTGCCTACAAATTATTTAGTGAGTCACATATTAACTGTTATTGGCATAGTTGTACTCTGTCCATACCTTTTTGGTGAAACAGTCACGAGAGTTAGCCACCAAAGCCTCGCAACATATTCTCTTTTTTAAGACACTGTTTACAGAATTGATGAAACTAGATTTTCCAGCTCCAACTGGACCATGAAGGAGGATCCTAAGATTTTGTTCTTCAGCCTCAGGTTTGTAGTTCTCCACAAAATGCTGATCAGTTGGGTTCTCTCTGCTCAGGAAAGGAAATATTACATTATCTCACCCCTTACATGGAAAAAATGAATAAACATGGAACATCTGGGTAGTTTACTGACTAAACAGAGGAAATAATTCAAATGTATTTTTTTCTGTGAGCTTCACTCACCCATTGTTAATTTTCCTCCATGGTTTTTCAAGAACTGACATGAAACAATTTAATGAGAAAATAACATCAATGTATAGTGCATTTTTTTTATTGGATGACAACTCGTATGATTATAGCTTTTGAATAAACTTACGTAGAGATGGAGCAGCTTTTTTTGAAGACGAAGAACCCATAACTAAAACACAAAGTATTTACTCTATTTAATTCAAAGTTTACAAACTTTACATAAACGATTTCATTTTTGCTTTGGATTAAAATGAACCTACCTTTGCTGGACAAAGCCTGCCACCCAATGCCAGAATGTGAACCTATCTACAGTTTTAAAGTCTTCCAAATCCGTTTTTACTTTCAATTTAGCAGAACACATGACTTCTAGGACTTCCCCTTGATCACAGGTTACTTTCATTTTCATCTTGTTTATAGATAACATGAAAACAGCAACACATTGATGTTTCCACTCTCACGTTTACTGAAAATATTTAATCTTACAGCCTGACAATGTGCTGTGTCACTGTGTCTTAGTGATTTCTGGAAAATGATAAAATTTTAACTGTGGGTTTTCATTTGGTTGAGTTTGATATACTTCCATCATATAAAGTCATGTATTCCCACAAGGGGTTCTGCAAATTATTATTTTTTAATCTTAAAGTAACATTTTTTATATAGTACTTTCTAGATAAAAGATCACAAAGTGCTTCACACAAGGATAACAAATCATAATTACTTTGCTATTAGTTGAGCTTGTCATGGGCGACTAGGCTTATTCAGAGTTTGGATTTAAATGCAGACATAGACAGAACAACCATTCAAACTTTAAAATGTTCTCAAAGTATTGGGCTATTCATGTATAATTCAAATTTTTCATATCTGTTACCATTTTCATCCTATCCCTCTTTAAGTTTTCAGTTTCATCTTTGTGATTTTTTAGATACAAATACATGCATTGTTATGGTTGCTATGCACTTGGCTTTGAGTGGGCCTTTCGCAATATTCTCTTCATGTCCGAACAACTTCTTGTTCAGATCATGCATATATTTCCATATTTTTATATCTATAAAAAGAAAGCTGACACTTGCGAGACTTTATCAAAGGTGTAAGAATCACAGCAGATGCCTTTGTGTCAAAGTAACTAAGAATAAAACACAGGAAAAACATTAAGGTGATTTTCCTGGCCTGAGATTTTATAAAAAAAATATTATGCAGTAGATCAAAAATGAAGGAAAACCATTAATCAACATATGAATATTACCTGATGCTGCTGAAGTGAAGCAGAGCAAAGTTAAGTTAGTTAAGTTTTATAAGAGACACAGTTGAGCATTTTGCAAATTTGTTTAATTTTAAAAAATAGTTTACATTTGTTCAGAAGCCAGTAGACTATGCATAATAAACAAATGAATAATTCAGATTTTAGATGGGAAACTGTTCTTGAAGTATACTCTGTGTGTGTGTGTGAGAGAGAGAGAGAGAGAATGAGAAGTGTGCATGAAGTGTGATTTTATCGTGGTAAGTACTGTTAAGTACAAGACTGCCGTTGTTTACAGTGCTGTCTGCCGCTGTTTTTTTTTTTCCTTTTACTTATTTCCTAAAAGAAAACCCAATTTCTGCTTAGCTGTAGGCCTGAGAGTGTGTGTAATTGTTTAGAGAGAAAAGAATTTATTGACACTGGGGGTCTGCTGTCATAAAAGGAGACAGGAACAGTTGGGGGTTGCTGATGCTGATACCTTTAATAAAAACTCATAATTGTTATAACTTAGAAGTAGGTTTGCAGGAGACTCTCCACCTTAAATGTAAATGTAAGACAGCAAGAGGCCAATGACCCAGAGGATGCAGAGTGGGGGTTTGTTCAGTGTTTGTAATATTTTAACTCTGTTTTCTATGTTCTGTAGAGGAATTTGATGTAGCTTGGGTGAGGAGATTACTTTTATGAACGGCAGGAAGTCACATACACAGAGACACACACACAGTGCTTTGACTGTTACGACACACCCACACCTACATGCACACTCACTCACGTGCACACACATACACACGGGTACGCGCACACACAAGCACTCACGTGCTCGTGCATACGCACACAAACCCAGTCTCCAGCACACCTTAGGGGTTTCATGATGGGGTCGCTTCTACAAAACTGTGTTTGGTGAAACTGATTTCGCAACACTGTCTGAGGCAAAAAATTCTCAGATACAAATCGAATTGAATCAAATCGAATCGAATCAATTCTAGAAATCAGTGACTATACCCAGCCCTAGCTGGATCCTATCCGAGGTGTCTTATGGACAGGTGTCATTCTGTCACAGGGATAATACATAGACACAGACAACCATTCACACTCACATTCACTGAAACTTTTTTTATTCTGTCAATTTAATGTTTTTGATTTATTATTTTCTTTGGTTGTTTTTGTTGAAGTTTAGATATAAAACTGTTGATATTGTCATGGGTCGGTGACCCAGGGCTTTGAGTTTATTATTATTATTTTCTAGTTTATTCTGATTTTGTATTAGTTCTTTGGGTTTGCTTGTCGTGTTTATTATCCCTACCTGTGTCTTCCTTCTGTGCTCTGCTCGGGTCTGTTTGAGTTTTGTGTTGTTAAACAGTCTGTGTGTTTACTGTTTTACTTTCTAGGTCTGTGTTTTATTTTCTGTAATGTGAGAACAAGGTCCAAGAAAAGGGCAAATTCTAAAGTATAAATAAGAATATAAGGTTTCAAGTAATTAATGTTAAGTAATGTTTTGATTTTGATGTACTCAGTGTATTTGTTTTCTAATATTGTCACTAATAAAAGATCAATAAAGTTGTTTAAATGAAGTGGAACTGCTGCCAGCATTTGAATCAATCAGTGTGTTCTCCCTGTGCCTCTGTGGACTGTCTCTGGCACCAAAGTTTCCACCCAAAGTCCACAGTTAGACATGTTTGGTCCTGTTCAGGATCTGGGATATGTTGAAATGTGAAACACCTGAGGCACCTTCTGGTACTTTCTGAGGAACTGAGTCAATTAGTTAAATCGCATTTCACCAAACAAGTTTTTACTGGGCCTCTGTGTAAGAGATGACAAGTTGTTGCATGTGTCTCTTAAATTTTCCATTAGTACATGCACCATTCTCACAACTGCTCCCGTCAGTCAACTCTCTGGGTTTGTTATGTTGCGGGTCAGATTGACCCACAACAGAAGAGATGTCAGAAGAGATGTCATCTGCATCACTACAGAAAATGAAAAAAAAAAATCAAAATTATAAAATAAAATTGTAAAATAATCAATGCCAGTGTTTCTGACACTTTTGGATAAGTAAATTTGCCCCGGGTCAAATTAACCCAGGAGCATAATTGGTGTTCCTGGAAACCAACATAACAGGTTAAATAGTAAAAGAGCAGAACAAACGTTAGAACAAAAATCATTCAGAAATGAATTCAATTCAATTCAATTTTATTTATATAGCGCCAAATCACAACAAAAGTCGCCTCAAGGCGCTTTACATTGTACAGTAGATAGCACATCTGAAGAGCCCGTTTTATTCAGAAATTCTGTAGTGAAGCTTGAGAGTCTCTTCTATCATCTTTCACAGTAAGAAGCTGTATAAGGCATACATAATATTTTTGCCTTTATTAATATAATCAAAAATAATAATAAAGGATTTTATTTTATTTTAAAAAATAAAATAAAATCCTTAAATAAAATGGGTTTCATAAAGAAACAAGCAAAGTGAGTGTTGTGCTGTACTTTGCTGTTTAACAAGGTGACGGTGGATTCTGTTTATGTGGGTCTACAGAAGATAGAATAAAAAAGATCATCTTATTTTTTTTTTTTATTTTAAAGTATTTTAAAATAATTATTTCCAAATTATTTCATTCACAGATCCCATAAAAATCATTTTGATTCAACAAAAGATTTTTAATTTACTGTCACACAAATTCATGGTCTGACGTTAAAGTGATTTAAGACCATGAGGCAAAAGATTTTCACCTGCAGCTACATCTTGATTTGTTATTTGTCAAAATTACTCAAAGATAGTGTACTGAGCACCCATAAGTACTTTTACTTCAGGTTCTTTGAATATATTTTCGTGCTACTGATAAGTAAATGATCCAAATACTACTACTTTTTTATTAGACATACAAATATGTGGCTTGGACTTTTTTGGGACTACAACCCAGGCGATGAAGACTCTCTGGTGGCCGACTGCAGGCCAGAAGTCCTTCACATGTCATTTGTTTCAAAGAACTGAAAGTCACGTGATATGAGTTTTATTAAATATAAATAAGTACTTTTTCCCTTTCACTGATGAACATTTACACATCCTGGAGAGGGAGAAACGCTGGTTTGACTGCGGAGTCAAGGAGGCCATTTACGTGAAAAGGGAAAGACCATCTCGGAATAAAGGCGGGTGTTTGTCATTTTGTGTGTGTTTCTCAACACAAGCTGTACAGCTTTGTACAGGGATTCTGTTTCATGCTTGCTTTATGCCTGGGGCTCATGTGGAAGAAAAAAAAGCTTGCACTTCTTGATATTCCTGTTGTAAGCTAACTGTTGAGAATCTCCCTCCCCATCCACACACACATACACACACCCACACACACCTCTCTTGCTCTCTAGATACACACGTATATGTATATGCGTGTGTGTGTGTGTGTGTAAAACACTAATACCTCTGGAGATTTTATATATTCATCAATATATTTATTCAATGACATAAATTATTTATCTGACATTGAAAGTGAGAGGCATTTAGTTTCTGTTCTGAAGAAATGAATATGAGAGATGTGAGTCAAGTTGGCCTCCCCACCTTCTTCAAATCCAACAAAAGTGGTATCAAACGTTTGTGCTGCAAAAAAATTCGTTTGTGCTGCTATCATTTTAAAGATATTCAAGAAAATTTCTAGAGGTCATCAGAGGTCAACCAGCCCCCCACATTAATGGAATCAAACAAAACTGGTGTCAAACACAAGCTGGTTCACCCGAAAGACAAAACTCCAAAACACAAACTTAACAATGTGGTGTATGCTGTACAGTGTAGCAAGGAATGCCCAGACCTCTACATTGGAGAGACCAAACAGCCACTTCACAAGCGCATGGCACAACACAGAAGAGCCACCTCCACAGGACAAGACTCAGCTGTCCATCTGCATCTTAAGGTCAAAGGTCACTCTTTCGAGGATGCCAATGTTCACATTTTGGACAGAGAGGACAGATGGTTTGAAAGAGGAGTGAAAGAAGCATCTATGTCCACTGTGAGCGACCATCTTTGAACAGAGGCAGTGGTTTACGACACCAACTCTCTGCCATCTATAATCCAGTTTTGAGATCCCTCCCCAGACGTCTTGATGCCCACTCACATCCTGGGCCATCTGACCTCAGGAAATCACATGATAAGGTGGGGCCAGGTTTCACAATGAGCTCACCCGAAACTCTGGCTGATTGGGACCCACACCCAGTTTCACACCTTGGGTCAGGCGATTAGAGGATCATCAGGGGGTCCTTTTGTCCCTCTGTGGGGGGAAACTCCCACTAGGTTTAAATCTGGGACTCCCCACCATTTGACCTTAGAACTGAAGAAGCTTCTCGGATGAGAGGTGAAACGTCTTTAAGTAACTTAAAGAAGTCCAGACGCTTTTCTTTGCAATCTCCTTTGACTCATTCAAACGTAGAAAGCTGTTTGAGATTGAAGGTGTTGTTGTAGAAGATTAAAAAAAATGGATTGATAAACTCTGTGATGTTGTCATTGTACAAACCAGACCTACATCATACAGGGATCCTAGAGCTGTGCTCACCATCTGTGAGACCATCAAACGAGCAAAGATGATGGATCATGAGCTAGGAGACAGAGTCCAGAACAAAAGACTTTACGTAAACAACAATATGGACAACAGTGTGATCATTTCCAAGGAGTTTAAAGCAGGAGAAGTCATCATAGCGACAAATCTCGCAGGCCGTGGAACAGACCTTCAGGTTTCTGACGCAGTAAGGGAAGCTGGAGGTTTGTTTGTTGTGCAGACCTTCCTGCCCAAGAATGCTCGTGTAGAGGCGCAGGCATTCGGTCAAACTGCCACACAAGGATCACCAGGATCTGCTCAGCTCATTGTCTGTTTGAGTCATCTAGCAGAGCCAATTCAGTTACTGCTTTTAACAAGGAAACTTCACTCGTTACTTAGAAATCTAACAGATGCGACTCCACTTAAACAACATTTGTTTGCAATGCAGTTAAGGTCATATCAACAAAGCAACAGTAATAAAGCATCTGCAGAAATGTCACCAACACTAAAGGATATTTTGACTGAACCATCACAGCAAGACATAAAGATAACTAAAAAGGTCAGAGACAGCTCAGTGGCTAATGAACTATCAAGCTACTTGGAGTTTCAGATCCCAGACATGAAGAAGAAAGAAGAGCTCTTCAGTGATTATCTGGATGTACTAGATGATGTGTACAAAAACAGTAACAACAAACCAGAGGCTTCAGATTTGTCTGCTCTGAATGAGTTTTGGGGTATGCTGCTACTCACAAGCTTCAGTGCAAAAGATTCTACTGAAGAGCTAAAAAGTAGACTGAAAACTGATCTGGACACAGCAAGGCAGAAACTCAGACAGAGAGATTTGCTCTCATCAAATCTATACCACTACATTAGCTTTGGTAGCAACCTGCGTGAAAAGGGGAAGTTTGCAGAGAGCATCAACATGTACACTAAAGCCATCCTACAATACAATAAAGCCTCCATAATTGTGTTTAACTGAAAGTGAAAATTAAAGGAAGTTTCTGGAACTATCTGGCTTTTTTATTTTGATATATTTTGTTTATTTGTTCAAATTTTCTTGTGTTCAAACTTCAAAATAACATGACACTTGGGAGGATACATGCATTTGACCTTGACCTACCAATGTCAAAGTTTACTTTACTTGAACTTCTTCACAAACCTTTAACATCTTTATTAAGGAAATCATTTCAAGAAACCATCCATGCTCTTCCACTTATCCTTGGCAGGGTCACGGGGGGCCAAAGGACATCCCATAGGGTGAGAAGACGGGTAATCTCTAGACAGGTCTGTTGCAGGGCTAACACAGAGAAACGGACAATTATTCGCACTCACATTCACACCTATGGGGAATTAAGGAATTACCAAGAACCTAACCCCACATGCATGGTCTTGCAAAATTACCCACTGCATGGATATAGCTTAAAATCTCAAGGTTTAACAGCTTATAGAAGCCAAAAATGGATATGGTATAAGATAATGAGTTGGGGGATGGCATTTTTCACAGCATTGTAAGATGATGAAAGATGTACCCTTGGGCCCCCTCCTCGATTCAGAGATGGTCTTTCCCTTTTCACGTAAATGGCCTCCTTGACTCAAACAACTTGTTTTGTATATATATATTAATCCTTTTTGTTATTTATTCCAAATGTCTACTATTTATATATTTTGGGTGTGGCGCACCTATATTCTGTTGTACATGTACAATAATAATAAAGGACTGTTCACTTCTGTTCTATCAGAAGCTGAGCAGCAGGATGAGTTTCTGTAATTATTAGTGTACAAAAGTTATGGAGACAGAACAGTTATAAAAATAGTATGCATTTTATTTATGTATTTATTTTAATAACCATGTACTCAGTTTTGTTTTAGATTTATATCTTTCAAACAATGATCTGCTTGTAACTTTACATAGACAGTTACAGCAAAGTGCACATAAATAAGAGTAATTCAAACACACACTGCAATGTGTACTTAAAATAAGCTAAATACATAATCATGGTACTTAATCAAACCCTGCCCTATTTACACAAGCACACCCTACCGTCTCAGCACATCCTGTTTCTGCAAGTAGACTGTCTTCAAACTACATTGCATATCTTCACAAAATCAATTAAACAGTCAATCCAGCCTACCAAAGTTGTATTAACATTATTCACACAAACCCTAGTTACCCGGTAACTAGGGTTTGTGTGAATAAACCCTAGTTTATTCACACACACCAATTGTTGAGACATTGTTTTGCTGTCTCTTATTCTGTCACTGACTCAAAGCTTTGAATCAGTAAAGCCATTTTCAATAAAACTGATGTAGTGGTTTAATACTGGTTCCTTTGAACACGGCTATCTAGCCTCTTAGAGACCAGGGAGTAGCCCCTTTTGTAACAATTCCTGGTGAGTGATTCTTGCACACATCAGCCAACAGGTTGATGGCTGTTTTTGCCGGTCAACAGTTAAAATCACCTGTGTTTGTGTCACTGCATTACACACCCATTTCTACTGAACCTGATAAATAACACAAAAAAACATTAACATTTTAATGTAAAACTATTGCAACACTTTTCTAAGATCTGTGAGTTTTCCTGCCCTGACACATGATAACAGAAAAGCCTTCGAGCCGTGCTGTGATACATCTTACATGACCACGCCTCATGACTCATGTGAGACAAACCAGGAACCAGGATGTTATTGTTCCGTAGTAAACAGAGATGCACAGACAATCAGACTGAACTAGCAGCTTCCACTGAGAAAGTCCAGCTACAGGGAAAAAAGTGGAAAACTCCAACACTGCTGCTGACGCTCCACACACTGAATGTGAGTATGAACAAAATCCAAAAGAAGTCTCAATGAAGGTAGTAGAGGAGGGAGGGGCGCCAGGACTAACTGTACTTCTACTGTTTTCAGCATCACTCACAAACTCAATGGCTTCCAGATCAGAGGAGGATCTCTGCTGTCCAGTGTGTCAGGAGGTCTTTACAGATCCTGTTCTTCTGTCATGTAGCCACAGCTTCTGTAAAGACTGTCTGAAGAGATGGTGGAGAGAGAGACCAACACACGAGTGTCCAGTTTGTAAGAGAAGATCTTCAAGGGATGAACCAACATTAAATCTGGCTTTAAAGAATCTGTGTGAGTTGTTCTTACAGGAGAGAGATCAAACAGTGTCAAAGTCTCTCTGCAGTCTGCACTCTGAGAAACTCAAACTCTTCTGTCTGGAGCATCAGCAGCCAGTGTGTGTCGTCTGCAGAGACTCAGAAAAACACACCAACCACAGATTCAGACCCATCGATGAGGCTGCACAACAACACAAGAAGGAACTTCAGGAAACTCTGGAGCCCTTAAAGAAGAAGTTAAAGATTTGTGAAGAAGTTCAAGTGAAGTTTGATCAAACAGCAGAACACATTAAGATCCAGGCCCGACACACAGAGAGGCAGATTAAGGAGCAGTTTAAGAAGCTTCACGAGTTTCTAGCGGAGGAAGAGGAGGCCAGGCTGGCTGCACTGAGGGAGGAAGAGGAGCAGAAGAGTGGGATGATGAAGGAGAAGATGGAGGCTCTGAGCAGAGAGATAGCAGCTCTTTCAGACACAGTCAGAGCCACAGAGGAGGAGCTGAGAACTGAAGACGTCTCATTCCTGCACAACTACAAGGCTGCAGTGGAAAGAGTCCAGCGCTGCCCCCTGCTGGATGATCCACAGCTGCCCTCAGGAGCTCTGATAGACCAGGCCAAACACCTGGGCAACCTGACCTTCAACATCTGGAACAACATGAAGGACATGGTCTCCTACACTCCTCTCATTCTAGATCCAAACACTGCTCATCCACAACTCATCCTGTCTGAAGATCTGACCAGTGTGAGAGGAGGAGAAAGGCAGAATCTTCCTGATAATCAAGAGAGGTTTGATTTTTTCTGGTCTGTCCTGGGCTCTGAGGGCTTTAACTCAGGGACTCACAGCTGGGATGTTGAGGTTGGAGACAATACATACTGGGGACTGGGCGTGTTAGCAGAGTCTGATGAGAGGAAAGGAACCACACTGTCTGGATTATGGAGAATAAGGTTCAATTCAGGTGAATACTCAGCACTGTCACCATCAGCTCCATCCACTGTTCTCTCAGAAAAGAAGAAGTTCCAGAGGATCAGAGTGAATCTGGACTGGAACAGAGGAAAGCTGTCGTTCTCTGATCCTGATACTAACACACACATACACACCTTCACACACACTTTTACTCATAAGATGTTTCCTTATATTGGCACTCTGGATGATAAATTGAAGGTGTTGCCTTTGAAAGTGTCAGTGGAGCAGATAAGTTCAGGGTGAATATATTTCTAATGCTTGCTGTTAGTGAATTGAACCTTTTAAACAGCAGCTGTCCTCCTGCTGCCTCGCTGTTCCAAAGCTCTTTGTTTGTCTTGGTTCTCACCATTTCAGTTTCTGCTGTCTACCCTTTCACAATCATTTCACTGTTTCTCAGTGACTCCCAAAACTTGATTTGAAATTCTATCATATTTCAGATCATTACAAATGTCTTACAATTCATGTCTGAACTAAAATGTCTACAGTCATTGTGGTATTCATTACATTATTGGTAGGATACGTCACGGTGGGCACACCCAAAAAACAAAACAAAAAAAAGTCTAGAAGAAAACATAAGTAACTTTTCTAAAATAAAGATCCAAAAAAATAATAATCTTTTAATTGTGCCCTTATCTTAAACAGGAGAATGTTTTTAAGGCGTCCCATCTCAACAGCTACCAGCTCAATTTTCTGATCCATTTAAGGGAATCAGTGCCTGTTATCCGCTCTAGAGATCCTCTGATGTGCCACCAGCTAATCAGCCACCCCTCCTTTGATATTCTAAATGAACTTGAGTGTCTTAAATCTCTGGGCCTCACTCATATCTATACATTAGACACACTGTTTTCACTAGGAGGCTTTTTCTCAAAGATTACTAGAAAAATAATGAAGACACGTTAGGAGGCAGGTGTTTAAGTAAACAAGGGCTGCTCTAAAGAATATTTGTTAGGTTTTTGAAGAATGGGAGTAAAATAATGGCAGCAGCCAGTTATACCCATCAGCCTCCTAGTAGATACAACTATGGCATAAGTTATAAAATCTTATGTTGCCATCTCATGTTGTTAACTCACATAATTTCACATCTATAGCTATACTGTTAAGTAAGTCACAGTTGGTCCAACTAGATTTAGTTATGTTTCTGTGTACAATGTCACTGCAATTCTGACAATTAATCATTAAAATTAAGTGATGTATAATATGTGTCTGGGCTCATGAATAAAGTAAAGGCAATAACACAGTCAAACATTAACAAGTGAATGTACTCTGGTCTGATTGGTGGATGAGACCTGAAGAACCATCATACACCTGCTACTATGGTCAGACTTGCAGTTCTATAGAAGCATCAGTGACCTGAGCACTATGGGTGACTTTATTGGCAGGTTTGTGGTCATATTAAGTAAAACACTAAGTACAGCATGTGAGTTATGGTCATTCTAAGAGATGGAAATGAATCAGGGTGAAAAAGCGCAGCTGTTTGAGCACTTCTGAGTCAGTAGATGGCAGCACCAGACTGTGTTTCTATTAAAGCACGGTAAGAAGATTATGGTTGGTGATTCATGATCATATCAGATAATTTAGGAGAAACAATCCACATCTTTCTGTCTTCTGATTTTTTAGATTATGTGTGAGAGCTTATAAACACCTTACTGTATACTGAACCATATCTATTCCTTTTGAATAGATGAAGGGACGTGAAAGATTATGATGAAGTTTTTTACACAAAATCAGCTTCGTTCCTGTTTATAGACAGAAAGGTGGAAAACAGAACAGGAAGATTTTATCAAACTGTGGGAAAACTGGGGAAAAATCATCACTTAAAAACCCCTGAAACACAACTTGTGTGAGCATTTGTTTGGCAGAATTGACTTTAGTAGAAATAATGTTTGACTGAACCAAAAAGGAGTTCAAATTTAGAACTACTGACAGAACTGAGGAACCATGTGGATCCAAACTAATGACTCAAATAAGTTTAGAATAAAATCTGTGAAAAGCCCGAGTTTGTCTACATTTGTCTGCACGAAACAGCAAATTAATGTTTGGGTAAAATATTCATTTTTAGTCATTAATTTTTTTATATTTTTTTTTTGTTTCCACATATACCCTGGAACGTCATGAAGTAGCGTATAAACCCATGATGTGAATCCTGTTGATGAGGAAGAGGCTGAGCTCATTATTGGAGCTTTAGTTTACCTGATCAAGTCCATACAGAGTGTTTCTATTACAATTGGAATTGTAACTAATATGCAGATGACACTGAGACATCCCACTTACAATTTAACTCAATAACTTTGTAAAAATAATGAGATGTTAAATGTCTCCAACTCATCTCTGACTTAATGAGGACAAATGTCAAACATGTCCTCATTTCATTATGAGGACATCAACACAGCCTGAACCATGGAGGTAAAACCATCACCTGATGGAGGAACATCATTCGTTCAAACAGCAACTGAAATAAATTATCTGAAGCTTTCCTGCAAAGTTTTAAGCCCCTGAGTGATGTTCCTGCTGCGTCTAGTCTGCGGCTTTGGGTTTATTTGTGTTTGTTGCCACATTTCACATTTGTCCCCAGCCCTCAGCGCTCTTTCTGAAACCCAAAGAACCTCACGAGAAGAACAAGAAGTGAGAACAAACTTCATTGTTCCTGCAAGAAAGCAGACGACAACAGAGTCGTACACTTGGAAATAAAATATAACAGGAAACAGTAAAAATATTAAAGACAGTGCATTATGCATTATTTATAAAATACATAGTATCATTTCTATATTATGGAAGAGATATTGCCAATATGGCCATCGTAAGACAGTTAAGAGCAGGTTGAGGACAACATGCTTTTGAACATACAAAATAATGATTTCTAAAACGTTTGAGACCAGCAGCTGGTTCCAGTGGTTGGACTGGTGGGTTACTTCAGTAAGGAGTAAACATCTGGCTCTTGTACAAAGTCTGAAAACACAAAATACACACAGTTCAAACAACATGAGAAAAGTATAAAACGAAGCCCGTCTGTTATATTTATATGAAGCAAATTGACAGAATTGTATCAAATCAATCACAGTGAAAATAACATATGAACCTATCCAAAAAACATTTTCATTAAGGAAACATTTCTCAGTGGGTTCAAACTCTTGTAATTCTGAAATTTGACTACACTATTGACTTAAATCCACAACCACTTTAGCTAAAAGTGTTGCAGCCAGGCTGTCAGAAATAAGGTTTTGATGCAAAAGAAACCCAGCAGGAAGTTGCTGGTGCAGTAGTTTATGTCAAAGGAGAGTGTCAGCAGAGCGGTTAGTGTGTGACACATCGCTGAGCTGCACTCATACACTAAAAGCAAAAGGGTTGTTTCTAAAAGGTAACATGTTCTCGTCTCTTATTTTCTTTGTGGAGTCAAAATCAAAAGATATTAAAGAATCTGAAAAGACGTTTATCTGAGCCGCTCAAAAGGTTCTTCAGCAGCTGATCAAAAAGAAGCAGCAACAAACAGGAAGGCAGTGGCCTCCCTCATGGCAGTCTCAGTTCTTCACACCACTTCCTGTGCTCACACTGAAGGTTAACGTAGGACTCATAAATCCTTATCACAACCAACGTGAGGAATGGGTTATGTCATGCGGCAAGTGTGACACCACAGCTCAACGTCTGCTAGACACACTGCAGTCATCTCCTGAACAACACTGCCATTAGGAAAAAATAAATAAAATAAAATAAAAATGTAGCATAGGAGTTAAAGAAGTCAAATGAAATCGTGGAGACTTGAGAATGTCTCATCTTCTCCGTCTTGTCCTCAGTATAATCTCTCCACTGATATGATTAAAAACACTGATATAATACTGTACTCGTGTCTTCAACCCAGGTGCACCACGCTGTCAACAAGCTAAAAAAAAGATTCGAGAGGTCACAGAGAAGCCGAAACAACATCAAAGCTCGTGGTGCACCAACAGCTGTGACATCACTTCTGGTCTGCGTTGCTGTTTTAGACGGTGATAATGGCGAGCATGAACAGGATCAGATATCTGTGGGAACCATCATAACTTTCATCTTGATAATTCTGTTGATTTCCATTGACCTTTACCGATGATGGAGGAGGCCAAAAATTGTTAGTGATACTTTTAGACTAGTAACAGATGTAAGTACATTTTTCACTGCTGGTGAAATCTATTGACTTTTACTGTGTCTATTTGAACGAGAGGGCTTTGCTTCGTCATGCTTTCCTGGCTCATGCTGCTTACACACTTTATATTTTACAAAGGGAAAACTTTTCAGGAAGTAGCCTTGTTTTCTTTGTACTGAACAAAGAGCATGTTTACCTCCAGATCTGTTTGATCGCATTTCTGTTTGTTCATAATTGATGTCTTCAGTTCTCACTGCTGTGTAGACTACAGCTGAATCACTCCCTGCACAACAAAACACACACAGGTCATCAGTGCAAGTAGTAAAGCTTATAAAAATATTGTCAGTATGCAGGGTGCATGTTAAAGAAAGAGTTATGATTTCCTATATAAAAATAGTTCTTAGAGACCGTTGGGGGTTTCAGAACCTCTGTGGCTGGATTTCCTGTTTCACTCAAAACACCCCAGTGACATTTTGACTTTTGGCATTAAGTCCAGTTGAAATCCCACAAAGACACCCCCACTTTGTCACACCATGTACACAATATCATCAACAGTGTGATGAGAAGTCACCTTTTGTAGTACACTACTGGTTTGGTATGTTTTAAACTTTAATGCTTTCAACTGCAGCAGTTACTTCCTTCTCTTGTTGTTTCACCTGAACATGTTTTAGAGGATACTTGGCGATACAGAATTAGAATTTCACTGATTTTCACGTAGAGCTTTACTGGCATGTTGTGTAATTAATAAAGAGCCATTAAAGTTTTGTATAAATATTGATCATCCAGTAGTTGCTGATTTAAGGTAAAGTAGTCCAGCTGAGAAGTAATAAATGCAGAAGCTAGTTTCTCAAGGTCACTCTGAGACAGTCCATTTAGATAGATACCATATTTCTAAGATTTTCAGGGCCAAGTACAATAACATCAATTTTATCTGAATTTAGAAGCAGAGAATTAGAGTTCATCCAGGTTTTTATGTCTTTATTCCTGCAGTTTAACTAATTGGTTTGTGTTATCTGGCTTCATGGATACAGTTTTAGTTTGTTTTTTGTCTGTTTGGTAGCTGACACACATCTGATCCCAACTCTGGATAGTCATATTTTGGGAGGTTTAATAAATTTGTCCAAATTTCTAGAAATGAGAGCTGCTCCATCCAAAGTGGGATGGATGCCGTCTCTCCTAACAAGACCAGGTCAGACCAGAGTCCGACATTGTTTTGGCAAAGTTACACCGATTCAATATTGATTGTGAATTATGATTTTACTGAAATTACCCTTAGCCAGCAGTTTTAAATTTCCCTCAATGTCGCCTGCTCTGGCTCCTGGAAGACAATTGACTATGGTTGCCGGCGTCTCTAGCTTCACATGTCTCAGAACAGAATTGCCAATTACCAGAGTTTGACCCTCAGTGGGTGTGGCCGAGTGGGGAAAAACTGGTACTAAGTAACTAAACATCTGACACAATGAGCAGGAAAGTGCAGGAGGGACAGGTGAAGAGGCCATGCTGCTAGCGAGTCAGCTAATAGCTAAGCTAGGCTATTAAACCCTAAAGACACATTGAGTGAAAACTTTAAATATAAATTAGCGAGTTAATAAACAGAGCGTGTGCTTTGGATGAAATATGTGAAGATTATACAATGCAATAAGAAGTTATCTATGTTTTTTTATTAAATTGTTGTGTGTTATAACAGGAAGTGACACTCTACCGCAGAGATAACGCACATAACAACAGACACCATTTAAACTAGTTTACCTTCCTGTTAGTGTTGAATTCAACTGTGAGCTGCAGATGAGTCATTTAATCTCTTTATCTCCATTAACAGCTTTATCAAAACACATCAGTGTGAACACACTGCTAAGCAGCTTTGCAGGTTTCTGGAGCTCCAACTATACTGCAACGCGTGAGCAAAGTGCAAACAGGATCCACCACAGATAATCGAACAGCATCCTAGTATTTACAACACATATCAACCCAATGAACTACATAAAAACTTGAGAGTTTAGCTGTTGGACAAACGGCCTCACATTTGACTCTAGAATACGTTGGAACAAAGAGGGCTACACTGCCATGTCTAAAGCTGGTATGAGATGCTGATGTGCACATTCTGGCCAGTCATCTCCAATGCGTTCCTGTCCTATGTATAAAAAAAAAAGACATTTTTCCTGAAGTCTGTGCTATGCTCAGACGCAACTTAGCAAACTACCCAAATGTCTGCCTCGAAAGGTTATAATTTGTTTTGCATAGGATTGCATAGAGCCCTGTAAAAACTCTCTTTATCATATGACAGTCATGTGAAACACTGAGACCCTCAACAGTTTTATTTCTTCTATTGATACTGCTGTGAAAAACAAAAACAGAACTGATACAGAAGGTTATATGTGAACTGACGGACTGTGGTTACTCTATTCACATGTTAAAACTACAGGGAAATGTGTTATCTGGTCAAAAGGTCAGAATATCACGCAAACCATAAAATGATTAACTACATAAAACTAAAACTCTGAATTAGAATATAGGTGACAAGTACTATGAGAAGATTTAATTTACTGTTTGTACAAACTGTTCATCTACATTTTTCCTCTTTTCTTAACAGCCCTGCAGTAAAACCTGAGCAGAGACATCAAAGGCTGTTAACCTCTGTTAACACATTAGACACAGTATGACCCTGGTTTTGTTGTTTTAATCTAATATGCTAATTGTATTATTTTGAATGTCATTCCAATTATCATTTTATTTTTATTTTTATTTTTTTTTACCTGCATGCAGGTGTACAGCTCTTTGTTTTCAGCTGGGAGTTGTTCTGAAAGTTCTATATAAATAAATTGCTTGCTTGCCTAAAACCAACTTTGAGCTAATAAAGACACAGACCAGCATTAAGAGAACAAAATTCACCAATCGTCATCTACAAACACAGAACAACTATAGTGTGATCATTTTTAGAATTGAACTGATTTAAGTGAATAGTTTAAGGTGCATGTTAATGTAAGGTGCAAAGCATAAAAGCTCAAAGCCCCTATGAGCAAGCAAAAAATTGCATTTAACAGGAAGAAATGTCTGTCAGAACCAGCCGCAGATTCTGAACCTGAACCTGAGCCTTTTTTCTGCATTACTTTCCCAGAAGGTACCAATAACTCTTAACACCTGACATGTACTAGCTCTCCTTTTTAAAATTGTATTAAGGATCAAAGCGTGTACTATTAGGGGTGTGGTCTGCTTGACTGAGGGGCAACTGCTAGCTGTCTGCTTGCCTTCGTTTAGCCAATTGAAATAACTGAACTGGCCCTTGTTTATGCTGTTGGAGCATTTTTAATCCAATTATCTGACAAATAAATGGGTTATGACTAATTGGCAGGTATTAGCAGCGTAATAACCAAGCTAGATAGCATTAGCTGCTAAATTAGCAAAACCTTCTCTTCTAAATATAGTTACTTCTGGCTCCAAACAAACGAGACAACAAAGACTAAAACAGTAACAATGACACTTGAAAACGCCTTAAGATGTATATGGAAGAGAATGTTGTGTGACATTACACATTGCTCTATTTTAAACACAATCTATAGTCTCAGCCCAGCTGAAGATTTAACCATTACTCCCTTTTGAATAAAATGTTAAAGTCGCATACAAGTATATACTGTACACACACACACACAAACACAAAGTACATAAAAAGCTACCTGTGTGGAGTTTAACTGACTGTTGTTGGTGATGTAATTCTTTGAGATCACTGTATGTGAGGCCATCTTCAACTTTTTCCAAATCAACTGAAACAAACCAACACGAACACCAAATTAATTTAGCACAGTGATCTTAACGAATACTTGTTAGTAGATAACATGTAACAAATGGTTTACATAACTCTCTACGTCATATTTCTGAGTCTCACCTGCAGACTTCCTACAAACACGTTGTCTCACCAGTAGAACCACTAACACCAGCAGAACCACAACACACACTGATCCAACAGGCAACAACACAGGGAGAAGCAAGAATGAATCAGGAGGAGAGGTAATAATGGAAACTGGTGGAGGCGTGGATGTAGGTGGAGGTGTGGTGGTTTGTTTGTCTAAAATAAAGCAAACACAGTCATTAAGTTGTCGTCACATTGTGAATGTTGAAAGCTGCAGAAACACAGACAGGTGAGTGTGTCACCTGTGACAGTGATCCAGCTGGATGGAGACTCTCCATGACCGCTGATGTCACACTTGTAGAGGCCTTCATCAGACCTGGAAACATGCTGGATGGTCATGTGACCTGTAGGCTGCTTCCTGATGAGGGAGCCATCTTTATAGAAAGCAGCTGGGAGGTTGGAGGGAGTGGTCTTTGTTTTACAGAGCAGAGTGACGTCATCTCCCTCCATCACAGGGAGGACAGGACTCTGCAGGATCACTGATCCACCTCAACACAGAGACAAACTACAGCATTTCATCCATTTACACACAGCTTCATCAACACTAACTCCACACACTCAGCTTACCAGTGACTGTCAGGTTAACCATGTTACTGATGGGACCCTCTCTGGACTCACACCAGTAAACTCCAGTGTCTGATTCATATAGTTTGCTGATTTCACAGGAAGAACCAGCTAGTTTTCCCCACCCATCTCCACACTGAGTGATGTTCGGTTTGCTTGTGTTTCTCCTCAGCGTCCATCCAGCAGAGCTGTCGTCCTCCTCACAGCTCAGAGACACAAAGTTTCTTTTAAAGAACTGAGAGCTGCTGGGACTCACAGTCAGACGAGCTGTGAGGGTTACAATGAAAACTCTGTGTGACTGTAACTAAATATCAACAGATTAAGAGCAGGTTATTTGATTCTGTGGTGTACAGTATCTAACCAGTTACTGAATTCCTGAGAAGAGAAAAACATTTCTTTTGTGTTGATAACACAACTTCATTCTGAGCATTTAACAGATGCTGTTAAAGAAGGTTACTGACCTTGGTGTGTTGTAGAGCTCAGCAGTGAGATCACAGCTGCAAATAGATGGTTATAAGTTTAACACAAGAACCCTGAAGAAAAACATGACAAACCCAGGTCGTACTATATGCCTCGCTGCTGATTTTGTCTCTACTGCTGTGCAAAATAGAAAACAGTGGATGCTGTAGTTCATCTCCATACCATTAGAGCTTCTGTGGTTGGTAATGTTAAATATTAGATTAGCAACTTTGGATTTGATTTCCGGGTTTATTTCAAAATAAAACAACCGACTCAAGAAACTAATCAGGGAAAAAAACTACATGACTGAGAAATTGTATTTACAAAACATAACACAGAACGCAGTTCATATTCATGCAGGTGTATGTGTTACTGACACGAACAGGCTCTCAAGCATTGTTTTAGAAGAAAGATAGAAATGACAGTGGTGTTACTTAGACGGTGATGGTATTTATGCTTTATTAATAAATTTATTAGTAAGCAAAATATATTTTTGTTGTGATTTTGGATGTTACCAATGCAAACATTGCAAACTATCCACAACTCAATGCCTAATTACTATCAGTTATACAAAGTTTCCAGGTAATATCGCTGTTAACTCATTTTTTTAAATTTCCCTTTTTTCTGTGGAAATGTCTGTCATCTGTTATCACTTAGCAAAAAAGAAGACTTTAAACAATCAAGCAAAATAAACATTGTTAAAACTGAGAGATTTCACTCACAGAGCAGACAGCGCAAACACGTTTCCTCCATTGTCCTTCGCACTAACTTCAAGTTTGTTTTCTTTTATTGATTTTTGTCAGTTGCACCAATCTAAGCCCTCCCTCTTCCTCCCCAGCAAACCTGGTGGAAACCTCGGCGTCATTTCCCCTGTTAAAACCGATAAAAAGAAAGAAAAAAAAGAGCAGAAAAATGTACATGTACAGTTAAATGTTAACCGGATTCATAGAAACGAGGTCAAGCCACACTGTGTCCTCCTAACATCAGAAAGTTGCTTTTGTTGTCTCAGCTTTTCTTCTTGTCAACTTGTTTTCTTGTGTGTGGGTGGTTTGCAGTATGGATTTTAAATTGGAGCACTTTACTAAAGGTCAGACTAAGAAGAAGTTTAACAGGACAATAGAAGACGATGTGATACTTATAAATTTATGTAATATTTAATAATATGTGAAGAAAAAATTAATATTTGGACCGTTTCCCAGCTACCATTTGTCCCGTTGCTGTAAACATACGTTTAAATAAGATCAGGATACAAGCAGACAGAAATACCTGCATGTGAAAAAGTATTGTGCAGTCCCAGAACACTGCACTTTAAAAACTAGAGCCTGTAACGTTTACGAGTTGTAAATGTGCACAATAAGCATTCATTCTAACGCCATCACCAGTAGATGGAGACATTTGCTTGGCTGTGGTTTATAAAGAGTGTGGCTGTAATTGCTGAGGTCATGATCTCAGGGTTTTTGTGCTTTTTCTATTATTAGGATTTTAAGAAATTATGATGATTTACAGCTTTGCTGTTAGATCTTTTTATACTTCTTGTTAAATTTCCCTCATCTCACTGTGTGCCCTTAATGATGCTTACTATCACATTAAATATGGACAAAGGTTGCATCTGGTCACAAAGTAACATCCACACCTCTTGTGTTGACTGAATATTTTAAGTTTGTAAGTGTGTAATTAAACCTGGCCACCTTCTTTTGCTTTTGTCGTTACAATAGTTTACATCATTGAACAGAGTGAAATTTGCTCCCATGTGGTGTTAGGGTGATATTAAGTTTCGCCAGTAGGTGGCAGTGGCGGCTCAGACAAATGAGTGACTGGCAAAGTAATCCCTTACCTAACGAAGGCCAGTCATTGTAATGGAAGCCGTCAGTAACACAGAACCGCTGTTTTGCTGTGTGTCAGGTGAGATCAGTATATGAGAACTACATACATTCATGTAAAGTTGATACTTATTTAAAGTAACGTGCTGGAGTGCAATTCCTGTTTATAAGCCGTTTAACCCTTTAAAGCCGGTCGGAGCGGGCACGCTCTGTTTTGCGTAACTATTTTTAAATCCCGGTAGCTCTGCAACCACGTAAGCTAGCGCAATAATTTTTTTTGCATATGAAACCGGAGGAGTTGTACTTACATCTTGTGCCATCAGCTTGTCCTCGGTCACAGTTTCCTTCCACATATAACTTTGCAAAAACTGCATAAAAAGCACTTGCAGCAACAAAAACATAATATTCCAGAAACACGCTTTGCCGATCCGATCAGCTGTTTGTAACACTTCCTACATTGAAACAGACGCCAGCGCGAACGATCGCGTGTCCGCCATTTCCTGCCCGAAACCGGAAGTGACGTCATTTTCGCGGAAAATGTAGTTTTTTACTTGTAGGCCTCGAAAGCCTATACTGGTGTTTTTATAAGTCATGTTTGACTTTATGACTTTCTGTGTCGTTTCTGGGATGCTTAGGACTCATATTGCACTGCTGGAAATAGTTTATTTTGATGCATATGCTGTTTTTTTGCAAATTTGCATCATAGGATTGTTTTTCGTTTTTCCTGCAGTGTATAAAAATTGTTGTATCTCAAAAATAAAACTATGAAGACACTCAAAATAAATTTCCTGTGGTGGGAAACTATTTTGTGCAACTTTTTTGTATTTACAGTTTTGAGGGATAAGCCTCTTAAATTTCTCCAAGTAGAAATATATGTAAAAAAAACAAAAACGATTTTCAAATCTTTTGTAGTTTATTGCACTTTTTTGCAATTAGTGTAGTTACTATGGACTTAATGCAGACATATTATTAAAATCTGGGCTGTAATGGTTGTATTGTTGTATAGCAATTTGAAATGCTCCCAAAAATGGCTCCACAGCATGTAAAAATATGATATAAGCTCTGGCGGACTTGGTTCTATGGTAGGTCTTAAAGGGTTAATGTGACCCAATACGAAAGTTAATTCAAGTTATAATGATGCGTAACGTGGGTGCGCTAACTAAATGATGCTAGTCTCCTACATTAGACGTTGTAACAACATTGTTTCACCAGAAATAAGATTAAAAAATTAAATTAATATTTCACTGGGTTCAGTTAAAGTTACTAGAAATGTTTTGGTAAACCAGCCGGTATATCTTATATTGTGAATATTTATTGTCAGTTACTCTGTTTACTAAGGGCTGATTACTAAAGGGCCATTACACATAATCCCTTACAAAAGTAATGCAGGCCAGTCATTGTAATGGAAGCTGTCAGTAACACAGAGCTGCTGTTTTCCCGTGTTTCAGATCAATAAACCTCAACATGCACCTGGATGAGTGTCGGCTTCCTTCAGAGTGTAACATACATCCTCCATCTTCATCATCATGAAGCACCCTCCGTGGTCGTATTGCTCTCTGACACTCTTTAGCTGTGTCTGCAGTGTGTTTAGCTGTAGCTCATTATACAAACAAACCTGAATCTGGCCCGTTCCAGCACAGCACAACGGGTCAATCAGGAAGCTTTGTTTAAATGTTATAATGACAAAGCTGCCACATGGAAGAAATTCAAGAAGATCAAGTTGTATTGCCAAAGTTAAAATTAATCTCAGGTGAAACACATTTAGCTCGTATTTGAGACCACAGGCCTTGGTTTACAATAGAGACAGACAAGGCTGTAGGTCCACCTTATTCTGATAATGGTTGAGGGTTCTGAGAGGGAAAAATACACATAAGAAATATGTAATGCTGGCAAATCACAACCTCAAAGCCATCTTCACTGAGACTGTCACTATCATCACTGATTCCCTTCTTAGCTCACCTGCTCAGTCTGACCACAGTGACCTTTTCTCACACCTGTGCTGTCTTTTCAAGGATGTTTTCCACAAATAAAGCCACTTCTTTGTCACTGAAAACACCTCATTAAATATAATTAGTCAATTATGAAGTAAGTCGTGCACACTTGTTAAGCTACTCATCTTTTTGATTTCCATCCACTATCACAATCCTCATATAAGAACTACAAGCACAAGCCCTGCTCTCCTTACTGCTTCTTCTCCACTTCATAACAGCGAATTAGCCCTAAAATCAGCTTATTGGATAAAATAGTATCTGCTGTTTCCTGAGACTGCATAATAAAGGGAGTGTTTGTACTGAATTAATTAAAAAACCTTTCACATAAAACAACTCTATTAACAGCCTTTTTAAATTTCAAAAGATACTTTATTTGGTCTGCAGATACAAGAGCTCTGTATTTTTGTATTTCCTTGAAATCTTCCAAAGAAAAAACTCAGGTCACTTAATCTTAGTTTTGGTTGTGAAATGAAGCCTTTAATAAAAATAAGGAGGACAGTGTAACCAGATGTGTGTGCAAATGTTTTCTAATCAGTCTTTTTTCTTTTGCTAGACATGTTGATGCCAGGTCTCTCTTGAAAATTAGATTTTTAATCTCAATGAGATTTTTTACCTGGATAAATAAAGGACTAATAAAAATAAAACATGTTCTTTAGTTGAGAGATGAGAAAGTGATCTGTTTTCAAAGAGATTGTTTTTCATCCTTAATGTTTGTTCAGAGTTACAACCTCCCTTTCCTGTAAAACGTGTTGAGTGAGGAAGAGTTCCTCCCCTCCTGTTGACCTGAAGCCAGAACTGAGCTTCAAATCTATTCAACTTGAGAGCATGGAGCGAGCACGGCTGCTGTCGCACTGCTGGGCTTTGTTGTTTCTCCACTCCTCCCTGACTGCTGCTGCAGGTGAGTGTTACTGAGTGTGCAGAGGCGAGAAGTGAGCTTCAAATACGTTTTTACTGTACTTAAGTAGAATTTTCATGTAGCTGTACCAACAGAGCTCATTGCATGCAAAGAGAGGAAAGAGGCTAAAGCATTACATTTATTTATCATTTATATAGTTGTACTCAGAGGTTAAGTATCTGTACTTTTACATAGTAAATCATTTCTGCACTGTTGCTATCTGTGTGTGTGTGTGTGTCATTTCAGTTGTTGTCAGTAATTGACTGATTAATGTGTATGTCACTTAATCTTGAAGCTGCAGCTTATTTAATTCACTGAGTTAAGACTTTCCAGAATAATATGAGATCATTGGTAGAGTGACTAATAATTATATTTTTAAGTGTAAAAATTTAAATGTAAAACCTTGAAGCAAATGTATCACATACCTTAACAAATACAAAAACACCGACAAGTCGCCTCAAGGTGCTTCATAGATACAGAGAAAAACCCAACAATCATATGACCCCCTATGAGCAAGCACTTTGGCGACAGTGGGAAGGAAAAACTCCCTTTTAACAGGAAGAAACCTCCGGCAGAACCAGGCTCAGGGAGGGGCGGCCATCTGCTGCGACCGGTTGGGGTGAGAGAAGGAAGACAGGATAAAAGACATGCTGTGGAAGAGAGACAGAGGTTAATAACAGATATGATTCAATACAGAGAGGTCTGTTAATACATAGTGAGCGAGAAAGGTGACTGGAAAGGAAAAACTCAATGCATCATGGGAAACCCCCGGCAGCCTACATCTATTGCAGCATAACTAAGGGAGGATTCAGGGTCACCTGGTCCAGCCCTAAGTATATGCTTTAGCAAAAAGGAAAGTTTTAAGCCTAATCTTAAAAGTAGAGATAGTGTCTGTCTCCCGAATCCAAACTGGAAGCTGGTTCCACAGAAGAGGGGCCTGAAAACTGAAGGCTCTCCCTCCCATTCTACTTTTAAATACTCTAGGAACAACAAGTAGGCCTGCAGAGCGGGAGCGAAGTGCTCTAATAGGGTGATATGGTACTACAAGGTCATTAAGATAAGATGGGGCCTGATTATTTAAGACCTTGTATGTGAGGAGCAGGATTTTGAATTCAATTCTGGATTTAACAGGAAGCCAATGAAGAGAAACTAATACAGGAGAAATATAGGAGAAATATGCTCTCTCTTTCTAGTCCCTGTCAGTACTCTTGCTGCAGCATTTTGGATTAGCTGAAGGCTTTTCAGTGAGGTTTTTGGACATCCTGATAATAATGAATTGCAGTAGTCCAGCCTGGAAGTAATAAATGCATGAACTAGTTTTTCAGCGTCACTCTGAGACAGGATATTTCTAATTTTAGAGATGTTGCGCAAATGGAAGAACGCAGTCTTACATATTTGTTTAATATGTGCGTTGAAGGACATATCCTGGTCAAAAATGACTCCAAGGTTCCTCACAGTGTTACTGGAGGCCAAGGTAATGCCATCCAGAATAAGAATCTGGTTAGATACCATATTTCTAAGCTTTTCAGCGCCGAGTACAATGACCTCAGTTTTATCTGAGTTAAGAAGCAGAAAGTTAGTGGCCATCCAAGTCTTTATGTCTTTAAGACATTCCTGCAGTTTAACTAATTGGTGTGTGTTATCTGGCTTCATGGACAGATAGAGCTGGGTGTCATCTGCATAGCAGTGAAAATGTATGCTATGTCTTCTAATGATGCTGCCTAGGGGAAGCATGTATAATGTAAACAGAATTGGTCCTAGCGCTGAACCCTGTGGAACTCCATAATTAACCTCAGTGTGTGAAGAGGACTCTCCATTTACATGCACAAATTGGAGTCTATTAGATAGATATGATACAAACCACTGCAGTGCAATACCTGTAATACCTACAGCATGTTCTAAACGCTCTAACAGGATATTATGGTCAACAGTATCGAATGCTGCACTAAGGTCAAGAAGGATAAGCACAGAGATGAGTCCACTGTCAGAGGCCATAAGAAGATCATTTGTAACCTTCACTAAAGCTGTTTCTGTGCTGTGATGAACTCTGAAACCTGACTGAAACTCTTCAAATAAACCATTCCTCTGCAGATGACCTGTTAGCTGTTTGACAACTACTCTTTCAAGGATTTTTGATATGAAAGGAAGGTTGGAGATTGGCCTATAATTAGCTAAGAGCTAACAGCCAACTTGAAGGCCTGTGGTACATAGCCGATTATTAGAGATAGGTTGATCATATATAAGATCGAAGAATTAATCAATGGCAGGACTTCTTTGAGCAGTTTTGTAGGAATGGGGTCTAAAAGACACGTTGATGGTTTGGAGGAAGTAATTATTGAAGTTAACTCAGAAAGATCGATTGGAGAAAAAGAGTCTAACTTAACATCAATGGTACTAAGAGTAGCTGTAGATAATATTACATCTGTGGGATGATTATTGGTAATTTTTTCTCTAATGATAAAAATTTTATTTGTGAAGAAGTTCATGAAGTCATCACTAGTTAACGTTAAAGGGATGTTTGGCTCAAAAGAGCTCTGACTTTTTGTCAGCCTGGCTACAGTGCTGAAGAGAAACCTGGGGTTGTTCTTATTTTCTTCAATCAGTGATGAGTAGTAAGCTGTTCTGGCTTTGCGGAGGGCTTTCTTATAAAGCAACAAACTATTTCTCCAGGCTAAATGATGATCCTCTAAATTTGTGACACGCCATTTCCTCTCCAGATTACGAGTCATCTGCTTTAGGGTACGTGTTTGAGAATTATACCATGGGGTCAGGTACTTCTGATTAGAGACCTTAGTTTTCACTGGAGCTACAGTATCCAGAGTCGTACGTAGTGAGGAGGTGAAATTATTAACAAGATAATCGACCTCTGTTGGGGTAGCGTTCAGATAGCTGCTCTGCTCTGTGTTGGTACAGGGCATTGACGATGATAACAGTGGCTGGATTATATTCTTAAACTTAGTTACAGCGCTATCAGAAAGACATCTACTTTGATAAAGTCCACTCTCCACTGCTGCGTAATCAATTATTGTAAATGTAAATGTTATCAAGAAATGATCAGACAGGAGAGGGTTTTCAGGAAACACTGTTAAATGTTCAGTTTCTATGCCATTTGTTAAAACAAGATCTAGAGTGTGATTAAAGTGGTGGGTGGGTTCTTTTACATTTTGAGAGAAACCAATTGAGTCTAACAACAGATTAAATGCCATGTTGAGGCTGTCATTTTTAGCATCAACATGGATGTTAAAATCACCCACAATAATTATTTTATCTGAGCTCAGAACTAAATCAGATATAAAGTCTGAGAATTCAGACAGAAACTCTGTGTAAGGCCCAGGTGGACGATAGATGATAACAAGTAAGACTGGTTTCTGAGTTTCACAGCTGGGGTGGACAATGTTAAGCATCAGGCTTTCAAATGAATTAAAAGTCTGTCTTGGTCTTTCATTAGTTAAGAGACTGGTGTGAAAAATTGCTGCCACACCGCCCCCTCGACCTGTGCTTCGAGATTTCTGGTAGTTAGAATGACTCGGGGGTGTTGATTCATTTAAACTAACATAATCATCCTGCTGCAACCAGGTTTCTGTAAGGCAGAGTAAATCAATTTGTTGATCAATTATTAAGTCATGTACTAACAGAGACTTGGAGGAGAGAGACCTAATATTTAATAATCCACATTTCACTGTTTTACTCTTTGGTTCAGATGTGGATACTGTATTGTTCTTTTTTTGTAAATGTTTAAGTTGTTTGTTGCTGGTTTTTAGTTTGTTTTTTGTCTTTTTGGAAGCAGACACAGTCTCTATGGAGATGGGTTTTTTGGGGCACCAGAGGTACACTTCAACTGTGAGAGACAGAATGTGAAAAAAAAATCCATGAATTCACATGGTAGGATTTGTAAAGAATTTATTCGTAAATCAGGGTGGAAAATAAGTATTTGGTCACCTCAAACAAGGAAAATCCCTGGCTCTCACAGACCTGTAACGTCTTCTGTAAGAAGCTTTTCTGTCCCCCACTCGTTACCTGTATGAATGGCACCTGTTTGACCTCATCATCTGTATAAAAGACATCTGTCCACAGCCTCAACCAGTCAGACTCCAAACTCCGCCATGGCCAAGACCAAAGAGCTTTCGAAGGACACCAGGAAAAGAATTGTAGACCTGCACCAGACTGGGAAGAGTGAATCTACAATAGGCAAGCAGCTTGGTGTGAAAAAATCAACTGTGGGAGCAATCATCAGAAAATGGAAGACATACAAGACCACTGATGATCTCCCTCGATCTGGGGCTCCACGCAAGATCTCATCCCGTGGGGTCAAAATGATCATGAGAACGGTGAGCAAAGATCCCAGAACCACACGGGGGGACCTGGTGAATGACCTGCAGAGAGCTGGGACCAAAGTAACAAAGGTCACCATCAGTAACACACTACAACGGCAGGGAATCAAATCCCGCAGTGCCAGACGTGTTCCGCTGCTGAAGCCAGTGCATGTCCAGGCCCGTCTGAAGTTTGCCAGAGAGCACATGGATGATACAGCAGAGGATTGGGAGAATGTCATGTGGTCAGATGAAACCAAAGTAGAACTTTTTGGTATAAACTCAACTCGTCGTGTTTGGAGGAAGAAGAATACTGAGTTGCATCCCAAGAACACCATACCTACTGTGAAGCATGGGGGTGGAAACATCATGCTATGGGGCTGTTTTTCTGCCAAGGGGACAGGACGACTGATCCGTGTTAAGGACAGAATGAATGGGGCCAAGTATCGTGAGATTTTGAGCCAAAACCTCCTTCCATCAGTGAGAACTTTGAAGATGAAACGAGGCTGGGTCTTCCAACATGACAATGATCCAAAACACACCGCCCGGGCAACAAAGGAGTGGCTCCGTAAAAAGCATTTGAAAGTCCTGGAGTGGCCTAGCCAGTCTCCAGACCTCAACCCCATAGAAAATCTGTGGCGGGAGTTTAAAGTCAGTGTTGCTCGGCGACAGCCCCAAAACATCACTGCTCTTGAGAAGATCTGCATGGAGGAATGGGCCAAAATACCAGCTACTGTGTGTGCAAACCTGGTAAAGACCTATAGTAAACGTTTGACCTCTGTTATTGCCAACAAAGGTTATGTTACAAAGTATTGAGTTGTATTTTTGTTATTGACCAAATACTTATTTTCCACCCTGATTTACGAATAAATTCTTTACAAATCCTACCATGTGAATTCATGGATTTTTTTTTTTCACATTCTGTCTCTCACAATTGAAGTGTACCTCTGGTGCAAATTACTGACCTCTGTCATCATTTTAAGTGGGGGAACTTGCACAATCAGTGGCTGACTAAATACTTTTTTTCCCCACTGTAAATACCACTATTCATTCCCTCTCACATTCACACACTGGTGGAGGCAGCTACAGTTGTAGCCACAGCTGCCCTGGGGCAGACTGACAGAAGCGAGGCTTCAAACCACATTTTCCTTTCAGTTCAGTGAAGTTTACTTATAGAACATCAAAATCTTATCTGAACATGGACTTAACCCCCCTGTAGAGGTTTAATACCTGTACATGAACTGTTAATCCCATAAATCACAGTAAAAAAGCCATGGACAAAAACACTCATGGAAAACATAGAAAGTGTTAACTTGTTATTTTCTGTTTTATCGTGAGAGTACTGTTGCCCGCGAAAAGTATTATGGTTGTTGTTCGTCTGTGAAATGGCGGAACGAATAAAGCGCTGTGAATGAGAGTACGACGTCGTGTCTTTTGAGTTAACATTGGTAGCAGAGGATGGTTACCAATTACAAAGTACCACCAAAGCTTGATGAAGCCAGGCCATACGAGTGCTGGAAGAATGAAGTCAATATCTGGAGACGAGTTACGGAGCTGGATAAAAAGAAACAGGCACTCGCGGTGGCGCTGGGGCTCGAGGGAAGAGCCAGAGAAACGGCCATGGAGATACCCGCGGAAGATTTGGACAAAGATGACGGTATGGAAATACTACTTGCAAAACTTGACGCGGTGTTTCAGAGAGAAGAGAAAGACCGCGCTTATGAAGCCTACTCGTGTTTTGACTCCATTGCAAAGAACCACAGCGTGTCCATGGCAGACTACATTATAGACTTTGAACAGCGTTATAACCGGATGAAAAAGTACAACATGACGCTGCCTGACGCTGTGCTAGCATTTAAGCTTCTAGATACAGCTCGTCTTGATGAGAAAAGTCGACAGCTTGCACTGACAGCATGCACGGACTTAACGTTTGCGTCTATGAAGTCTGCACTGAAACGGATTTTCGGAGGGAAAGTAACCGGAGTTTTCAGCGGAATTCAACTGAACCAAGATACAGTTTTCCTTACGGAACAAAGAGGTCCCAAATACAAACAAAACAACGGTACTTCGTCGCGGAGTGGACAGCGACAACCACTACAAGGTACCAACCCACTTGACAAGTTTGGCAAGCGAACAAGATGTGCTATTTGTCAGAGCACTTACCACTGGGCGAAAGACTGTCCTCATCGTAATGGTGACCAAGTAAAGCTAACTGAAGATGGGAAAGTAGAGGAGTGTAACATTACTTTGTACACTAAAGCCTCAATGACAGACTCTGAAATCTTCCTGACTGAGGCACTGGGGTCAGCCATTATTGATACTGCCTGTACACGTACAGTTTGTGGTCAGAAGTGGCTAGATAGTTACATGTGTGACCTCAGCCAAGGCCAAGTAAACAAGTTGTTGCAATCAGAAACCCCCAGCTCCAGACCATTTCGCTTTGGGGATGGTATTGTAGTGTATTCCAGCAGAAAAGTGAAACTTCCTGCCAAAATTGGACAAACAAAATGTGACATTGAAAGTGAAGTAGTTCCTGTTGACATTCCACTACTACTGAGCAAAACGTCTCTCAAGAAAGCAGGGACTGTTCTAGACATGGAGAAGGACAGTGTTGTCATGTTCAAGCAGCCTGTTCCCCTAGAGCTCACTAGTTCGGGACACTATTGTGTGGACATTAGAGATGAAAATACTACAGAAAGCTGCAATGAAAATGAAGTTCTCATGGTAACTGCTGAAATGTCTACAAAAGAGAAACAGAAAGTCCTTGTGAAGCTTCATAAGCAGTTTGGTCATGCATCTGCAGAGAGGTTATTGAGGCTCATCCAAAGCTCTGGCAATACAGATAAACAATGTGCAGTTATTCTACAAGAGATAGTTCGTGACTGTGACATTTGTCAGAAATATTGCAAAACCAAGCCGAGACCTGCTGTTGGTCTACCCCTGGCTTCTGAGTATAATGAGACAGTAGCGATGGATCTACATGAGCTGGAGCCCAATGTGTGATACCTTCACATCATCGACCACTTCACATGTTTCAGTGCCGGCAGCATTGTAAAGACAAAGAAAGCTCCAGAGATCGTCAACTCCTTCATTCACACCTGGATAAGCATTCACGGTGCCCCCAGACGGCTCTACACAGACAACGGCGGAGAGTTCAACAACACAGAGATTCGGGACATGGCTGAAAACTTCAACATTGAGGTAAAAACAACGGCGGGGTATAGTCCCTGGAGCAACGGACTACTGGAGAGACATAACATGACACTTACAGAAATCCTCCTGAAGGTAAAAAAGGAACGAGGATGTGACTGGCACACTGCGCTAGACTGGGCCCTTATGGCCAAAAACAGTATGCTTAATGTACATGGTTATAGTCCACATCAACTTGTGTTTGGCCAAAACCCCAACCTTCCTTCTGTGTTGATGGATAAGCCACCTGCCTTAGAGGGCACAACTGTAAGTGCAAGAGTAGCTGAACATATATCAGCATTACATGCTTCCAGGAAAGCATTTACTGAGGCAGAGTGTTCAGAAAGGATCAGGAGAGCACTACGCAAACAACTTAGGCCTACAGATGACAAATATGAGGCAGGAGATAAAGTTTACTACAAATGAGTCGACTGTACAGAGTGGAAGGGTCCAGGTGTAGTTATTGGGCAGGATGGAACTGTTGTATTTGTAAGACATGGGGGGACTCTTGTAAGAGTACACCAGTCAAGGTTGAGTAAAGTGGATTCACAGACTGGAGATAAACAAATACCACACAGTATTACTGATGATGACAACAAAGACGCAGTTGAAAATGATGACACTAACACACCCGATGGTGAACAGAGTATTAGTGAGGAAGAAGACATCACTATTGACAGAGAAACTAACACTACAGAAAACATGTCTGTCACACAAACTGCAAATGAGCCCTCTACACCCACTGATCATGTCTCTGCAAATGTAACGTTAAGATCAGGACAGCTGATCACTTTTACCAACAGAGACAACGGTGTTCAACACACAGCCAGAGTGCTAGGCAGAGCGGGAAAAGCAAGAGGGCAATACAAAAACTGGTACAATGTGCAATATCTTGAGCATGATGGTAGTGAAGGTGAAAAGAAAGCTGTAGACATGTCACATGTTGATGGTCTTTGCACTGAAGCTGAAAACAGAGATGCAGATGTACTCATAACAAAAGATATTTCCTTTGATTCTGCTAAGCAGCAGGAGATTGAGAGCTGGCAAAGTAATGGTGTGTTTGATGAAGTGAAAGACCTGGGTCAAAAATGTGTGTCTACTAGATGGGTCTGTACATTCAAAGAAACTACTGATGGTGTTGTTCCAAAGGCTCGACTTGTGGCACGGGGATTTGAAGAGGTAAATACTAAAGAACTACAGAAAGACTCTCCAACATGTGCGTCTGAGTCCCTCAGACTGGTGCTAGCTGTGATATGTCAAAACAAGTGGAGAGTCAATTCAATGGACATTAAATCTGCCTTCTTGCAGGGAATGGAACTGTCAAGAGACATTTATCTTCGTCCCCCACCTGAAGCTGGCAAGGACAATGTTCTATGGAAACTGAAAAAGTGTGTTTATGGACTTGCAGATGCTTCACTTTATTGGTACAATAAAGTCAAAGACATTATACTCAGAACCGGTGGTAAAATATCACAGGTTGATCCTGCAGTGTTCTATTGGCAGAATGAACAATCTGAGGTTACAGGAGTGCTTGCATGTCACGTTGATGATTTCCTTTGGGCTGGTTCAAGTCACTTTGCAACTCATATCATTCCTGTACTGAAATCTACCTTCCTTGTGGGCCGTGAAGAACATGACAGCTTTTCTTATGTTGGTATGGACATTTGTACAGTTAATGATGTAATAGAGGTGCATCAACAACTTTACATTGACAACCTACAACCGGTTCAGTTACAAGCAGCACGGGCTGTACAGAGCGAGGCTTCCTTAAGTGAAACAGAACGTGAGCAACTTAGGTCAAAAATAGGACATATTTTGTGGGTTGCCAAGCAAACGAGGCCTGATGTTATGTTTGACACATGTAGCCTTGGATCTAATATCAAAGATGCAACTATACAGTCTATTCATGAAGTGAACAAAGTTATCCGTAAACTTAAGGCAGAGAAAGTGACTCTTAAGTTTCAGAACTTGGGTAACAGTGAGGATCTGACATTGGTTGTTTTCAGTGATGCTTCATTTGGCAACCTTCCTGATGGCGGTACTCAAGGAGGGGCATTAATCCTCCTTATGGGTAAAGGAGGAAAGTTTTGTCCTCTCTTCTGGCAGTCTAAAAAAATCAGACGCGTAGTCAGAAGTACACTGGCAGGAGAAACTCTCGCCATGTCAGATGGAATAGACAGTGCTGTCTTCCTGGCAACACTTTTTTCTGAGCTTACAACTGGTAACACTGGTCTGAACGCTCTTCCTTTGATCTGTGTGACTGACAATCATTCCTTGTTTGATGCACTCAAATCTACTAAGCAGGTTACAGAGAAGAGACTGAGGCTAGAAATGAGCAGCATTAAAGAGCTTATACAAGCCAAGAAAATCAGACAGGTTTGTTGGTCAGATTCAAAATCCCAACTTGCTGATTGTCTGACAAAAAAGGGAGTTTCACCGTTAACCCTTCTAAAGGCGCTAGATGAAGGACTCTGGATACTGTAATCCTTTGTTTACAAAGTTGTCTTTGCATTAAAATGCACCATTGTTTATTGTGTGCAATGATAGTATGCTTTAAGTAAAGCAAAGCACTTTTGAAATGTTTTTTTTGTTTATATAAAAATATACATATGTATACAAATGTTTACAGCAGTGTGTTTATACTATTATTTTATTTTTATTTTATTTTTTTAAAGAAAGAGGGAGATTGTTAACTTGTTATTTTCTGTTTTATCGTGAGAGTACTGTTGCCCGCGAAAAGTATTATGGTTGTTGTTCGTCTGTGAAATGGCGGAACGAATAAAGCGCTGTGAATGAGAGTACGACGTCGTGTCTTTTGAGTTAACAGAAAGCATTGTTTCATGTTAAACCTAGAATCCCTCCTTTTGACACATGGTCTCTCCCATGAGTCAACTCATCAGAACTAGGAGAATAACAAAAAGGAAAAGGTTAGTTACACAAATTCTTAGACAACATCAGGGCTTCTCCTCCGGAGTAATTTCGCTTCAGCCCTGTAAACCCTGTGTTAAAGACTAAAATCAGCATTAATGTCATGTTAAGTGGGTCTAACTCTTGGCTCTGCCTGGAGCACGCATCCACACCACAATTACCTAGAAACCAAAATCAGTGAGTAAATACAAACTTCACACTTACAAACAACTGTAGGGTCATAGGAGCAATAAGGCATCCCACACCACAGACACAAGTGTGCCATGTGCAGTTTATGTCCCCAGATTATTAAAAACACTACTGTTGCCATAATTTACCCAAATCATGAATCACCCCATGTGTTTAATCAAAACTACCGTAACCAGTGACTTTTCTTAAGTAATGTCACTCACGTGCTTTCACACTATGAGCTCAACAGTCATATGATAATGAGCCCAACAGTAAGATGTTCTGCAATCACTGCACAACCTTTCACTTATGTCTGTCTGTGTCTGTGCCGAATCCTCCACAAGCAGTCTTTGAGAGAAAAAAAACATTAGTAAAACATATGAAGCATCCTGGAGGTTGTTCCTGGATCAACAGATTCCAGAGGTGCTGCAAAAAGATCATAAAGTTAACACTCTGCTGTAAAAGAGGTAATACTGGTTTCAAACACAGTATGTTTGACACTGTATTCACATTTTCTCCAACATTTTCTCAACAACATAGTGTAATTGCATAACCAACATATAACCTGTAATCACAGTTGCCTTCACACTTAAACTCAGTAATCCTGTGAAAAAAAAAAAAAACAGTTGTGTGTCCTACTATAAATCACAGAATCAGATCACATGATGAACTCTCTGCTGTAGAAAAGAGAATGTAAATGTTAGCGCCAAGCAGGTGTATACACACTTTCTCACAGTGACCTCTGCATTTGGCAATACTAGGTCATAATAACACTCCGCTGGTAAATTCACAGACACGGGTGTCACTTGGATGAGTGACGAAACGTTTCTCCCACAAAATGCTACGTCCAGATGAACAGAATCAACTTTTGGAGAAGTAAGTAAGTAAGTAAAACTTTATTTATATAGCACCTTTCAAGATAAAAATCACAAAGTGCTTCACAGAAGCTAAAACCTAAAAATAAAAATTAGTGGAGAACCTTTAATATCCCACGAATGAGAAATTTGGCCGTCGCACAGCTCTTATAGCAAGATGAATATGACATTTAGAAGGAAGACACAAAGTGGTCTTATATGCATAAGCAACGTATGCACAGATAAAAATGTACAGAGATTTGTACATGTAAGTGTGGGGGGTGTATGGATGCTCCTGGTGAAATAAACGGTGTACAAACAAGCTGCAAATAAGTAGCAGCAATAAAAAACATGGGATCCGTCAATTAAACAGGTGATGAGTAAGATAACAGTGTTAAACTGTGTTATAGAGTCTGACAGGTGCTGGTAAGAACCTGTGGTAGCGCTCCTTCCTACACTGTGGGTGTGAAAGTCTCCTGCTGAACGAGCTGCTCGGTGCTTGTAGAGTCTCATGGAGGGGCTAGGAGGTGTTGGCCATGATGGCTGTTAGCTTAGACAACATCCTCTCCTCTCCAACCTGCTCAATAAACTTCAGCAGACAGTCCAGCACAGAGCTGGCCCTCCAGACCAGTTTGAGTTTCCTCCCGTCCCTCTCTGCCATTCCACCACTCCAGCAGACCACAGCAAAAAACATAGCAGACGCCACCACAGTGTCCTAAAACGTCCTCAGGAGAGTCCGGTTCACCCCAAAGGATCTCAGCCGCAGCAGGTGGAGACGACTTAGACCCTTTTTATAGAGGGCATTTGTGTTTGTGGACCAGTCCGGTTTGTTATTGAGGTGAACACCCAGGTATTTGTACTCCTCCACTGTTTCAGTGTCCAAACCCTGGATGATCACTGGTGTAATAGGGGATGGCTTCTTGCTGAAGTCAATCATCAGGTCCTTTGTCTTACTGGCATTGATGCAAAGATGGTTCTGTTCACACCAGCTGATAAAGTCATTGATGACCCCCCTACTCCAGTTTGCTTCCCTCAAACACGCCACCCACAATGGCGTCGTCTGAGAACTTCATGAGTTATACTAAAACTTGCTGATGTCAGCATTGTTATGGAAAATGAGTGTATTATATTCATTTATTTTGGTGACTTTAAGAAGTCATATAAAGTTATATAATTTTTTAAATTGAACTGTTCTATCCAAACAGAACTAATTTACCATCTGCCATTGTCACAGTCAGTGAGACAGACCATGGGAAAGTGGGGAATGAATGCTGGACTCTTTGTGCTGAACAGTGTGTTTATTTACAGTGCAACAAATGACAATAAATCCCTGTGCTCTTGCTTGACTGCCATGTCATGTCTTTCCTCAAAAAGTCTGTGTCTTCGCACTCCCCGCGCTCGCTGCCTTCCTGTTTGCAAACTCCTCCAGAGGGGAAACCACCAAAAGCAGCTGTAAGACACAAACTCTGGCAGGGATGCACTAACTGGCTTTACTCTTAGCTCAGACACTGACATGGAGTCTTACACAACAATCCAGCATCAGTGAGCCACTCTGCTAAAAAGCTCCCATGACGAGGCTTGATCCGCTGCAGCTCTGTGTGTGATCGTCCTCTTCAGGTGTGGCCAGCCTCCAGGCGGGACACACCCAGCAGTCCTGATGATGCCTGAAACCCACACACACACTCATACACACCAACATAGAAATCAGGGACAGCAGCAACAAATGTATACATGTCCATAGATTATTACAGCCATGATAGGAAAACACTGTCAAGACTAGCCTATGTTGTTCAGTTTATTAACGGACATATTAAAAATAGGAACTAGATGTAAAACTATGATATTAAATAACATTTAATACTTGTGTGATGGTTTGACCAGTGTGCATAACTTTAGTGTCTTCCGATTGGCTGCTTTAAAAGTGAACAGTTACACTTGGATCCCTTTAATCTCTCTGCTCTGTGTTGTTTCCTCTTTCAGACCAGAAAAGCATCACAGCTGAGTCTGGACAGGACGTCACTCTGCCGTGTTGAGCTCCAAACAACAACATTGATCTTGTAGAGTGGAACAGAACTGACCTGGGAGATAAATATGTTTTTGTGTATCGGACTGGGAACCCTGATCCAGATGAGCAGCATCCATCTTTTAAGAACCGGGTGGATCTACAGGACAGACAGATGAAGGATGGAGACGTGTCTTTGATTCTGAGGGATGTGACGATTAATGATGCTGGAACATACGTGTGTCGTTTCCCTTTGGACTCATTGGATCCGATCAGCATCATCTACCTGAGAGTTGATCCTCCAGGTGAGTGAGTAGAGTTGAGTGTGTGTGTGATCAGAGGTGAAGCTGCTTCCTGGTTGTTGATGTTTGTTTCTAAAGATGTTGTTGATGAGACTTTGTAGAAAGCAGCTGGTCTGAGTGATGTGATCAGAGTGCAGTAGATAATGTCTGACAGCAGTTTGAAGAGGAAATGGATTCTGTTCTGTTCTTCACTCATCACCTACCTGACAGCTGACACCTCACACCTGTTTCTCACCTGCAGGTCAGACAGGAGGAGACACAGAGGATGGAGGGAAGGAGGATGGAGGGAAGGAGGATGGAGGGAAGAAGAGTGGATCTGTTGGACTAATAGCTGGTCTGGTAGTTCCTGTTGTGCTCCTCTTTGTTATTGCTGTTTTTTCGATCTACATAAACTGTGACAATGAGAATCAGGATTGATACTAACCTCCTGTTGAAATGCACTTGTTTGAAACATCTTACGGCTTTTCCACTTGAGTCTCCTGCTGTTGCTCCAAATTCCCAGCATGTCACTCAACACAGGAACAAACAGATGATCTGAGGACATGTAGATCATGAAATTTGGTTTTCAGGGTTTCAGGGACTGAAAAACTGACTTCAATTCTGGATTCTCTTCTGTTCTTTACTCACCACCAGCTCACACCTTCTTCTCACCTGCACGTCCTCCAGGAGGACTCGGAAAATTTGTGGGACTGATAGTGAGTCTGTCAGTTTTGGTGTGTTTATTCTTGTCCCTAATGATTTGATCTGTAAAAGAAGAAAAGGGAATGGTGCTGAATATGTGATTTCTGCTTCTCAGAGATCCTGTTAAAGTCTAAAGACATTGGGAGGGTTTCAAACTGTTTGGAGCAGGGAAACGGGTACTAATGGTGCAATACTGAGTGATGTGTTTGTGGATATGAACTCACACATGAACATCCCTCAGGTTCATATCTACAAATTTAGGTCCCAGGACATAAACTTTATATTTCCCATTTTTAAAGAGTGAAAAATGTTACATTTGGACATCTGTGGGGTTTGTGATGGAGGGAATCATTTATCAGCTCACAGGTTTCTACACTTATGAATAAAAAATGCATCACTTTAAGAATTAAATCTATTACATTAGGATAAAATTGTTTACACTGTTTAATCTCTGTTTCTTGTTGTCATGGTGATGCATCCTTGGCAATGTTACAGACATGAAAAATACCTCAGAGTTAAACACTTAAAGTCATCATGTTGACTGTCATGAACATTTTTATAACTCCCTCTTTACAACTGTTTACTCTGTAAAGTTTCCTAAATTTACACAAACAGAGATTTTAGACTGTAAAAGGCAATTTTGTGCAGCTAAAAATGACAAATTTTGTTTTATGAAAACTGAAGTTAATGCTGCAGTGACTGGAAAATGATTTGTTCTACAAAACAGACCATCTCAGTAACACTGACTTTATGGTATTTTTCAAATTTATTTATTTCCTTCAGCGGGTACTTGAACTTCCTTCAGTGGAAAATTGAAACAGTGTTACAAAAACTCGTGTTTTACGTTTCCTATTTGTGAAACATTTTAAACAAACAAAGTAATTTATGCTTTTTTTTTTCTCTGGGTTTAATGTTTAATGGAGGAAAGTGTGCAAGGAAGGAGGAATGTTGTGCGATGTGTGTTGATTTGATCACTTACAGCAGTTTCTCTCATGTACTGTCTGTGTTCACCTGTTCACATTTGCTGTGAACGATACATCAGCCACTGCCCGACTGTTATGGGGTTCAGCCTGGTGCAGATTTTTCCCCTCATTTGTTCCCTGGTTTAATTCTGTTATTTGTTTGATTTTAATCTCCCTTGAAATCTGATGCACTGAAGTGGAGTACCAAAGAAATAAAAAACTGGACTGTTGACTGTTTAACAGAGATTTATTTTTGCACCTTCTCACTGATTCCTGCTGAATCAGCACCAAAGAACACAGCAAACACTCTGAGCTTTGCTTCAGGTCATCATGTTATTCATCATCAGAGCGATCAGTGAGAACAATCTGATGTGTGTTTACTTTAACTCAGTAAAAGGCTTCTTCTCACTTATTTTCCTTTTTTAAAGCAGAGGGTGTAGCACACTGTGATGTTTTTTTTTTATCAGAGGATCATTCTGCACAAACCTCCTCCAGTGTGTTTTAGCCCCACTGAGGAGCTCAGAAAGGACACAAGGAGAGAGGAGTCAAGGAAACAGTCTCAACAGAACGAGACATCAGCGTCTCAGAGCTTCATTTTAAACTGTGGAAATTAAATAACATTAAATTACAACTAAAATACAAACAGTGCTCCAGAACTATCATATAAGATAAGATAAAACTTTATTGATCCCTCGGGTGGGTTCCTCTGGGAAATTCGGTTTCCAAAAGCACAGCACCGACAGAAGTTACAGAGCGTGAGCAGAATATTATATATATATATATATATATATATATATATACACACACATATATAAATACAGAGACATATATAAATAAAATATACGAAGGGGATAAATGGGAATAAAAATAAAAATACAAGTGAATTGCACATTTTAAGTATTGAGGTCTATTGCACCTATATATATTGACTATTAACAAAATATAAATGAGAAATTCTTCAGCATGAAGCACTGAGATTGATTTTCAGGTAACAGGCAGAAAGACGGAGGAGACCAGGAGGCACAAATTAGAAAGAGTCCTCAGTTTTCCCACCCCTGAGCAACAAGAGCCAATCAAACAGAAGCAGGAAACATATGAGCCAATCATGTTGTAATTCTTCAGATTCCACTGATGATTCTGTGCGTGTAGTTTTTCAGTCCCTGTGAAATTAAAAAAATAAAGTCATGTCTCTCTCCCCAATCACCTGTTGAGTGATGTTAAAATAACCGCTCAGATTACATCATTTATTTACAGATTGTCTCACTGAAATTTAGATTTATCTGTAAATTCTGTTATTTATAAAATTGTGGAATTTGATCTAGTATTGTTAGAATGTAAACAGCAGAAAATAAAGAGGAACAGAAGAGTGTAATACAAAGCAAGCTCAGCAAAGTTAGGCTTTCTTTATATGAGCCGTCTCAATCAAACCTCAGTTGGAGACACCAGTACTTACAATAAGAGGTTGTCACATTGCTCCTTCTTCTTTTTTAGTAGCTGAGCGCACAAACACAAACAGTGAATCGTGGAGAACAAGATCCTTTTATAGAAATGGAACAGGATAAATCCCAAAAGGTTGATTCTGTTGATCTGGATGTTTTCAGAGGGCGAAACATTCATCCAAGTGACTTCTTAAGTTAAACAGGATATAAATAAAAGGGATGACTTCTTCAAAGAGTCCTCCTACTTCCATGCCTCCTTCTTCCACACTGCTCTCCTCTACATAAGCAGCCTTTAGAAGTTAAATCTATCAGTTAAAAAACTACAACCAACCGGTGGTAGCACACCACCTGTAACAGCTGACCTGGAAGATGGATGTGTTCTTGTTTATGGGATGAGCATTTGGATCCAGAAAACCAGCATTCATCTTTTAAGTAGCATGTAAGTGACCATGTAGTATTGGTGTTGAAATGAAATGACAAAATTGCGAAGGATTAAAATATTCCAAGAGCTCACCTTACGTCATCTAAACATGTTTCAAACGCGTTTTATCAACACAAAATCCACAGGTTTATTGAATATGAATAAATTGTGTTGATTTAACTCAGTTGTTTACGTTTCTCCCAAAGCAAAATACTGGTGTAGGGATGCACCGATACCGATACTGGTATCGGGTATCGGGGCCGATACTGTAAAATGTGTGTGTACTCATACTCGTAAAAGTTAACCGATACCATGAACCGATACTAACTTATTTCATTAATCAGAGGGTGGCTTGTCATTTCTGTTGTAGTTTTTTAGATTGGCCACTAGGGGGACATCCCGCGCTAAACAGGCACAGGGTTAGGCGAGTCAGACTGGCGGCTTCAGATAAAAAAGAGAAACTGGAGGCTGCTGTAGCTAGGCTAAACAAAATGTCAGCAGTGTGGACCGGAACAGCCAACTTTAACTCAGGTTTTGGAAAAGCGATGAAAAATGTCAAGAGAAAATCCACGGGCAGTTAAAATAACAGAGGCTCTGACTCATTTTATCGCTCTGGATGACCAGCCAATGCCGGTCGTGGAAAACACAGGATTGCACCGTCTTCTCAGCATACTCGAGCTGCGATATGAAATATAATAAATAAACAGAAGTGTTTATTTATTATTCTGAAAGCTCAGGACAGTGCCAATAGTTCAGTGATATTTTGTTAAATTACAATGTGGAGACTCCGCAATAATTTAACAGAAGTGCTAATTTTTCACTTGAAATTTTTTTGTGGTCATTTTTATTAAGATTTTATTTTTTATCGGCAGAGAATAAAATAAAACCTGTCTTCCAATTCATTGCATTTGTGTGTGTGTGTGTGTGTGTGTGGTAGAAGTATCGGTTTTTGTACTCTGTATCGGCAAGTACTCAGATCCAAGTATCGGTATCGTATCGGTTTGAAAAAACTGGTATCGTTGCATCCCTACACTGGTGTGCAACCAATGTCCACTATTGGATTAAGTAACTCCAACATTCACTCAATTGTATGCCACTTTTGTGTGCCCAGCCTGGGCACGATACTTGGTATTTTCTGGAGCAGGCACACAAGGTACAGGATGACAGGGTTTCTCACACCGAGTCATTGTCTGGGTGGAAGGTATGGGCTCAAATTGTGGTCATAAATATTTTGTACTTGTAAATCAGTTTTGTATGTGTAAAAAGAATGTGTGTGACTGTGAGTCACAGTGCGCAGCATAAAGGTCATTTCACATCGGAGGCAGCATGTGCTGCTAATGCTAACTGCTAACTAAAATGTCTTGATGCATTCTCCCAAAACCTTTGTGGTGCCCAAAAGACGCTACATCCAGATGAACACAATCAACTTTTGGAGATTTAACTTCGTGGATGATTGAGCATGCATCAAGACGTTTTAACCCACTTTGGCAAGGACTGCCTAAAGCTTGTACGTCAGTATGAGCAGATGGCGGACTACAGGAACCACCTGAGATTCAGCCTCAGATGCCGACAAAACAGGATTACTCCTAAAAGTCTGCAAATGAGCTCTTCAGTTAAAAGCTTCCAGGCAACAAAAATCCTCCAGAAGGCACAGCATCAGTTGCTTAATGAACGGGTGAGGCAAACAATTTTTACCATCGACATGCTAAAATCTGAAGAGGAGCGGATCCGACAGAGACTGACGATGCTTTTAGATGAGAATACTCTTAAAAAGGTGTTTGACTTTACTGAGAAGGTTCGTCTAGCACAGCACAAGAAGTCGAAGACCAGGCAACAAAGGAAGTTTGACTTGTTGTACGTCGGAAACCACCGCAAAATACGGAGAGTCCTCAGTGGCCAGAAGAGGAAACAGACAAAGAAAACCTGATGAAGGGCTGCCAAAGAACACACAGCCAACAGTGGAGCTTCGTTTTAGGTGGTGGCCACATTATTCATAATCAAAACGTTCATGAGCACAACCTGATGTGTGCTTCCTTCAACTTTGTTTAAAGACAGGCTTACAAATCAGGCTGTGCTGACTTACAAATAACTAAGGAAACTAAAAAATTCTGACAACATCTGGCAGTAAAACTTCTTTACAAGAACTAAACAAGAAGACAGATCAGAGTTTGTTAAACTTTTCATTCTTTTTATTGTTTGAGGAATGAAAGTCAGTGTCAGTGGTGATGCTAGCTTTGTGTTCACTCAGGTCCGTATAGGCCTTGGTTAGATAGCAGCAGGGTTGGGTAAGTTACTTTAAATTAGTAACTTAGTTACATTACTAGTTACTTCTATCAAAAGTAACTCAGTTACTTCAAGTTACTCGTTACTTTCAGAGTAACTAGTTACTAGGGAAAGTAACTTTGATTTTACTCAGAATTCTCTTGTTAATGTGTTGCTTCCGTAACTGGATACCCAGCAAGATTGCCAGTCTTCTAACTTGCTTACTTGCCACAAGTGCACTGTGCCACCTACCAACAGAAAGGAAAAAATAATGTGCACATTTCCACGAGAAAAATCCCACGCCTGATTCTATCCTAGCCTGCTTTTTACATCCAACACAAAAACTGCAGTCGTGGTGCTTTCGATTGTACTCAGAACTCGGAAATTCTGCCTTCTGAATAGGAAGATGTAGGTAACACCAGACTGCAGATGAGCTGCATACAGGGCTGGACTGGGACAAAAAAAATCGTCCCGGGCATTTTGACTAGAGACCGGCCCACCATTATAGGAAAAATCATAAAGCCTTTGAATGAAAATAGACACTGTTGTGACAGTGATGTACACTGTTCTGATGGTATATATGTATCAATCTATCAATCGTTTGTTGTAAGACTCAGATAATTATTTTTTTAAAAGTGAGACATTTTAAATGAGAATAAGAAAAGTATTTCCTTGTGCCCCCCTTTCCCTTTTAATGCCCTACATGGAACCCTGGCAACACTTTGCTAGACCTGCCCCTGCACAGTTACCAGCTGTCATCTCCTGGTTTTATCTTCATGTTTCCCTCTCACCACATATTCAAACCGATATCATGACCTCAGCTGATACTTAATTAATAATAAATAAATTCTAACAACAGCTGATCAAGCTTAAAAGTGCTGCTGTTGTTTACCGTGACATCCGCTGGTTTCCTCTTTCTGGCGCAAAGTGGGCGATAAATAAACAAGAGAGAAAAGCCGATCAGCTGATCATTGATCAGTTTCATGATTGAAGTAGAAACAGGAGAGGGGGGGGGGGGGGGGGGGTGAGAGGATGAGAGAAGAAGAGGCAGCTGTGCAGCGTAAACACAGAATAACTCCAACTTTGTGTCTTTTTCATTGTAGCTTTAGTCCGGGACAAACTGTGTTCCTTTTCAGCTCAATACAAAATGCGTGATATTTTCTCTGAATACGAATTCCGTTTTTTACAGGACGGTTGGCAACTCTAATAATTAACCTTATGAACAAAATAAAGTTCAACATCAGTAACATAGCACCCACCCAGCTGTATAGAAACTCTGTCATGCTAGCTAGCACGCAGTACGAAAAAGTCAGCATAACGAAAATAAACTCCACCTAAACTTGGTTCATATCTGACCCAGATGGACTGCAGGTTATAACTTCTTACCTGAAGTTCAGTTCACCTGACACTCTCGGACCAGCTGCCGCTTCGGGTCTCTCCTCTTGCCTCCCTTTTCCTTCATCCACCTGCTGCCTCCACCACTTGCTAATGTTATTGAATCTGTGGAAGCTCCGCGATAGCCACCACACAAAGTAACGAATAACGAGCCTATCTAAATCCCAGTAACGAGTAACGCGTTCCTGGTTTTGGCATAATAACTAGTTACCGTGCTCGTTACCACAATAATAACGTAGTTACTGTAACGCGTTACTTAATAACGTCATCTCTTAATAACATCTCTGCTCTATTGTTTCCTGTTGCAGACCAGAAAACCATCACAGCTGAAAATATGTTGTGTAGTCACTCAGCACAGGAACAAACAGATCATCTGAAGACAAACAGAAGATGATAACAGTAGTTATGATTATCATGAAACGTGCAGAATTTGTTTTTCAGGGTTTTTCAAAAGGGGATTTATTTCTGGTGCTGAAAAATAAAGTGGAAAAATCAGAAAGAAGAGAGAGGGAAAGTTTAAAGGGGAAGTGTGGGATTCTTTGCTGCTCTTCACTCACCACTTCATTGACCGTTTTCTGTGAATGATACATCAATCACTGACCAACTGTCACGGTGTTTAGCCCGGTGCAGAACTGTTTCCTCAGTTGTTCCCCGATTTAATTTTTGTCCTTTGCTTGATTTCAAGCCTCCTGTAAATATGATGGACTAACCCACTGCTTTAAAAAACAAAAGGAATTTGCCTGTTTAACAGTGATCTATTTTTGCACCTTCTCACAGCCATCCTGCTGAATCAGCGTCAAAGAACAAACGGCAAACCCTCTGAGCTTTGTTTTTGAGACATTTCTCACAATTGTGGGAACACTGAGTGAAATTGTGAGAAATGTCTCACAATTTCACTCAGTGTTCCCACAGCACTACTGTGGGAACACGTGTTCGGCGGTGTGACTCACAGGAAAACATCTTACTTTCCCTCATGTTTGCAAGTGCAGCTGTGTGCAGCAAATGATAATGACATCATCATTTGTTTTAGGTTGTTTTTTCTTTTATTTGTATATTTTGAAGAAAAAAACTGTTCCATGTTGGGTTTTTTTTTTAAGAGAATAATATTCAGAAAACACAGGGTTAGGACTGCCTGTTAATCAAACTCCAAACTCGTGAAAAACATGGCTGACTGAGAAGTCTCCTCTCCTGTCTGTCTGGATTACTTCCCACATTCTAAGACATGTTACACTGGTCTGTCCTAGTGATGGGCAGATAAAGCTTCATGAAGCACTGAAGCTTTTCATCCAATTGGTTCACCCCAGCACAAAGCTTCTTGAAGCTTCATTTGCTCTAGTAGGACACCTACTGGACGTAAAAATATTAGTTGGCATGAATTTGAAGAGTGTGGCCTTTTGCACACAGCCTGTAAATGTCAACAACAAAAGGAGAGTGTAAAACATGTATATTGTAGTGATAGCAGTATACTGTGTATATTTATACTGGCAGTATGGGAAATGATTATTTGGAAATGCTTAAAATGGAAATGATCATTTACTGTGAGGTGAGGTGTGGTTGGGGTGTGGACAGTGGTTGTGCTTTTGTAACGTTGAGGTATGGACAGCTACACACTGAGGCCTCAGTCCTGCCTGTTCACATTTTATTCAGTAAAAACTAAATTTTCACTGCTTTTATGACCTTTTAGTGGGGAGAACATAGCTAGGATTTAATGATTTAACAAATCTTTTAAATCCTTTGTCCTCCACAATGCTAAATGGCTGGGAGTCCT